>NW_016183334.1:0-5596 GCF_001687245.7 Rhagoletis zephyria | reverse complement strand
GCTTCTGCCGCCAAAGCCATAGGATTGCCTCTTTAACGCATCTGTATCCTTACTACTGCGCAGTTTCTTTCATCTTCTGACTCCGAAGAAGTTAAATAAAAAATACTGCAGGATCCATCCTTATTGCTGCAAATAGAATTTTTTGGTAAAGTTTTCTAAAAATATAACGCGTCACAGCTAAATGTAATTGACATTTCGTTTTCGCCATCCACAAGTCGAATACAAGTTTGGAACTAAATAATTTCGATACGTCACGAAATTTTGCTCGACTCGAATGGTCGCTCGTTCACGACTGCCGCGATTCGGGCCCAAAATTAATTTTTTTTTAACATTTTGGTTCAACATTTTCACCATCAATTCGCGTTCACGATTTCCAGTGATGCATTTATCTGCTAACATTACGGTTTGGTGGTTGTCAGAAGGCATATTTCCATTTGTGTCTTAAATAACTTGGCAAAAGTGTATGTGCGAAATTCTCCAATGATATGGCGTTTCACAGAACGGTTAATTTCACAACGAAATAAATTTAAAGAACTTTATCCTTTTCACTCCCTGGCAGCAACAATGATCCAACACGATGGTGAATCTGTCCTTGAAACTATATAGTATAGTTGATGGGTAAGTATCATTGTTCTACAGGAATCCAATATACATAGACTTATTTCAGACGAAATACCTTAAATGTCTTACTAAGGAGCGCAATGGTTCTGATGGTTGATGTAACGGATGATTGAGCCACCTGGCGGCTCTTTTTTGTAATAGTATTGCCCTTTCCAATACATATCTCGAATATGAGTCAAATTGGATAATAAAAACGATGTTTAGTAATAACTCAAGCCCCGAGTCACTTGGCGGGCGAATATTTCCCTTTACGATACCAATGCATATTTCAAATATCACCTGGCGGATCAAACTTTGAATCTAACTATCCAGAGACCCACTCAAACACACGTACAGAAGAATTATACATCTATACATACAAAGATACGTAATAGTTTCAGTAGCCATTTCAAATGGCCCCAATTTTTCTCTAAGAGTATGGGATTGATTTCATATATCTCCATACCAAGTTCCGGTTTGTATGGGAGGTGCCATGCCCCTTTTTCCAATAGCCCTAATTTTTTTTAAGACTATGCGATTGATTTCATGTATTTCCGTACCAAGTTCCAGTACTCTACCATGAACACTTCCAGAGATATGCAGTATGGAAAATTCGGTTTGTATGAGAGGTGCCATGTCTTTTCTTATAGCCGCAATTTTTCTTCAATTCAATTCAATTATGATTTTATATGTATATCACCATACCAAGTTCTAGTACTCTACCATGAGCACTTCCAGAGATGCGCAGTATGAAAAATTCGGTTTGTACGGGAGGTGCCACGCCCCCTTTACTTACGGTATGAAATATACTTTACAACCTATTCTCATATCCACCAAATATACACAAAAAATTTCGTACAAATCGGTCAAGCCGTTTCGGAGGAGTTCGACCACAAACACCGTGACGCGAGATTTTTATATATTAAATTGATTTTTCGACTTTTAATCTTAGCGATTCTTCGTCAGACGAATTAGAACAAGTCTGTTTTTATTGAATGTATATACAAACGCCTAAACGTATGTTTTTGTTACTGGATTAATAAAATCTGTATTTTTATTTAAATGGCTAATTTTGGACTAAAATAACCACATTTAAAATTTTTATGTTACGCTACGATAGGCGCTGAATTAAGCCAACTGATTCATTTTAGCAGTAGTTAACTATATTACATCTGACTAGATGTTATATATCTCGAATATTGTTAAAGTAGGATACATTTTTATGTTCTGCATATATGGAAAATGGGCGAGTTAGTTGAGGGATGGGGTTAATTTTTCAGATTTCTTGCAGGGCAGTGCCCTCGGCATTAAGAGTCCAGAAATTTCAGGTGCATACCCTCAAATCATAGTTCTTTGTACACAGAATAAATTTCTTCTGAGATTAATGCTGACTAGACACAAGACAACCTATTTTTAACCGACTTCCAAAAAAGGAGGAGGTTATCAGTTCGTCGGAATATTTTTTTTTTGTTTTTGATTTTATATTATTTTTTATTATGTTACCGCATAACTTTGGACCACGATTTCGATAATTCTTTTTGCATCGGAAAGGTAGTGTCTCAGAGGTGGTCCCATACCAATCTGATTAAGATCCGATCAGTGGATCACGATATATATATATATATATATATATTTTTTTATATGTGAGTTGAAGTCGGTTTCTTTTTGCTAAAAATTACTTGTTCTTTCCCAATACAGACGGGGGCAACCGTAGAGTAGGGCCGCCAGACATCCTGATTTTCCAGGATTTGTACCTGGTTTTACACAAATTGCCATGGTGTCCTGGTCAACACTTAAATTTACCTGGTTATTTTATTTAAAACATTTCTGCTATGAGGGAAAGGTAATACTTGAGCAATACCTGGTGCGATTACCTTCTTTCTTTTTAGTTTTTTGGGTTTTAAATCTTACTTGTTTATCTTCAGGCAAATGCCAAAAAAAATCCAGTTCCAGGACAGGTCCACGGCATACATACTACCCAGTAGATATTTCAGGAGCTAAAATCTCTTCCAAAAGTCCTTTCTGAAAATCATTTCGTTTTCCATAAATTGAAGGGCTTCTGCTTTTGATGCCCAAAGATAAGCTCCCAGAAGGTCTTTTATAAGACGTTTTGGTCAGGAGCCCTTTTGGAGAATATCTTTTAATGCATACAAATTTTATTTACTTCTTTAAGGAATTTATGTAAAGTTAATATCAAAGATTTTTTATTAAGACTTAATATTCTTATAGAATTTAAGTTTTAGTGCTTAAGTACATTCACGTGAGTTGCAGGAGGCATGCACCGAAGCCCTTTTTTCATCTCTTATTGGGTATTACCCAATGGGTAAGTCTTTTAGAATGGCTTCACTTAAGATAGTTTAATAGTGATCATAAAGCGTATCTGTGGACTTGGAGGGATTTCCTGGGCTAACGTCCTTCAATTTAGAGGGGCAAAAAGGCCGCGCGCATACATAGTGCCGCCTTCGGTCGAGAGCACAATGCTTCCAGAGTTCTGCTCCCAAGATGTCGTTGCGATAAAAATTGGGGACTGTACGGACGGGAAACACGTCGAGGCCATCGTAGTCTCCGCTTACCTGCCATACGATTCTATATTCCCCCTCCTTCGAGGGAGATTATGAACAACGTGCAGTACCTACTTTTGTCACCGGTAGAAGACAAGAAGTGATAGATCAAACCTTAACCAATCAAGTTATGGCGGATCATATCAAAGGATCGTTGGTCATAGAAGAGGAATCTCTATCAGATCATCGATTTATCGAATTTCGGCTATGAATTGACATTTTTCAAGGGCCAAAAGGTCGGAATCCTCTAAAGGCGGACTGGGAGAAGTTTGGGTTGCTCCTTGCAACGAGAATACCAAATCTCCCTAAACTCAAAAACATTAAATCAATTGAAGAGGCGACCCGCGAGGTAACGAGTACTTTGATTGGTTGTTTTGAGGAAGTATGTCCGCTAAAAATAAGCAGGCAGGGAAAAACGGTCACATGGCGGAACGCTGAGCTCACCAAACTTCAAAAAAGGTCCAGGAGACTTCTAAATAGGGCTTTAAAAACCCGAAAAGAGGAGGAGTGCAGAAGGAATATAAGAGGAAAATTCGTATGTCAAAATTAAGCTCTTATAAAGATTTCTTCAATGATATCGACAGCATGAAAGAGTCTGCCAGGCTGTGTAAGGTACTTCAACAGGACCTGACTGTTAGGCTAGAAAATCTGATGCAACTTATACCACGGCGCTGCTAGATACATACAAAACTCTCCTGGAAACTCATTTTAGGGTAGCAGGATAATTCCCGGCGCAGGCAGAGATATAGGGGAGGATAGCGCGTCGCGAAGTTCCACCAGACTAAACTGGTACATAGAATCACGGGTGGTGACTGACGAGTCAGTGAGGTTTTCCTTAGCCTCTTTTGACGACTTTAAGTCACCGGGCCCAGATGGTGTGTATACGAAAATGCTAAAGTGTGGGGAAGACAGGCTTGTGGTTACTCTAATAAGGGTATTTAGGGCCTGTCTGGCATTTGGGCACGTTCCCACTCTTTGAAGAAAAGTCAGGGTAGTCTTTATTCCCAGACCAGGAAAAGATGACTATGCGCTGGAAGAAAGCTTCAGGCCAATTAGCCTGACATCCTTCATGCTGAAAAATCTGGAGCGCACGGTCGAGAAGTACATTAGATCAATGGTTTAGGTGAATAGCCCCCTTAGTGTTCATGAACATGCATACCAAAGCGGAAAGTCCTGTGAATCAGCTCTACACGACCTTGTAAAAAAATCGAGTTGAGGCTGGAAGCAGGTGAGTACGCAATGGGAGTATTCGCTGTTAATGAGGGGGCATTTGACAACGCTTCTTTTGACTCCATGTGCTCTGCGACCAGAAGACATGATGTGAACGAACCCAACAAAAGGTGGATTCACTTCGTGCTATCTAGGAGATTGCTGACCGTGGGGGATGAAGCTAGCCTTTGCACCATGGGAAAAGTTGGGAGAGGATGCCCTCAGGGCGGGTGCTCTCATCACCCCTCTTGTGGTGTTTGGACTCCCTACTAACGGAAATGCAAAATTTTGTTCACATCCAAGATTACGCGAATGATGTCTTTGCACTGTCACCAGGTAAATCTCCCAGGGACGTTTGTGTTAATACACAGAGAACCCTGAATTAGATTGATGAATGGTGTAACCAGCAGGACAACCCTAGTATTGTTTACGTGAAAAAATTGGAAGGTCTCCACCTTCCAGTGCTTAGAGGCGTAAACCTAAGCCTTTCCGTGAATGTAAAATATCTAGGGAAACTCTAGAAACGAAGCTGATATGTAAAAATCTAATCGAGCTGAAGGTAAATCGAGCGCTGAAAGTTTTGGGAGAGTGTCGAAGAACGTTTAGCAAGACCTGGAGTCTGAGACCGGCTATGGTATTTTGGATATACATAGCTCTAGTCAGGCCAATCGTTACGTATTCTGATGTTATATGGTGGCGCAGAAACATGATCAAAACCACGGCTTCTGTTTTAAACAGGCTACAAAGGAGTGTGTGTGTGTATAAGCATTACAGGCGCCATGAGTACAACGTCAGGACCGGCTCTTAATGCTTTGTTGAATTTTCGGCCTCTGGATTTAGTGATCCAAGGCAAGGCAATGAAAACAATGTGTCGACTGCACTATTTTGGTCTGTGGTACGACGATCGGAGCTCTGGGCACAGAGAGTTGTTCAGAAGGTTGGCAGAGCAATATCCTTTGTTTTTGGCACCAAATGACAAACTGATACCTACAGTCTCCTTTAGTAGAAAGTAAATTGTAAGATTTCCTACAAGGGAACAATGGAGACACCCTCTTGGGAAGCTCGGTGAAAACTTTCTATGAATACGGTGCTGGAGCTGGATGGCAGAAGGTACATTTTTTGGGTCGGATGTACTGAGAATGGACGACGTACATTCTCTTTCCCTGAACAAACTGCTAAAATTCATAAATAAGTCTGGTAAGTTTGCAGAGGAGCAATGAATTCCC
>NW_016183332.1:4928-5597 GCF_001687245.7 Rhagoletis zephyria | reverse complement strand
ATTTTTTGTACTGGAAGTTGTTGATAAAAGTGGTCTAGTGTGTTTTGCCGTGTACTCATTTACCTTTAAATGCGGACACTAGTTTGATTCAATGCTCTTGTGCGGCCTACAAATAAAGTCATGAATTTGAACAGTAATCCGGATTTAAATACAAATCCAAGCAAATTACTCAAAACAGTGCATCCAGAAATCCCAACACGAAACTCGTAACTGAAAAAATGCCACTGCTGCCTGTGTGAACATAACCTTACGGGAATCTACTAAATAATAGCAGGTTCTTTTATAAACGCACATTGGGGTAGAGGCTCAGGAAGAACTGCAGTGTAATTTTTAATGTTGTCTAACTCGAAATGTTATCGCAAGCACTCTCAGTCGTATGCACAAAAACTAAGCAATTGCTCTTTCTCAAAATTTCAGACCTAAACTTAAAAAAAAAAAACATTTGCTAAGTTTTAACGCATACGACCAGTGTTACCACTTTGTGGGTAATTTCTCAAAACGTGGGTGCGCTTGAGTATTTTGCCATTGCGTGCCGAGGGACGACCGCTGTTAAGGAAAAACCTTTTTTCTATATTTTTTGCGATGTTGCTTTCACCAGGGTTTGAACCCAGGTGCTGCGGAGTGGAAGCGCGCACTGCTTACCACTACACCACAACGGCCGACACAATA
>NW_016183332.1:0-1943 GCF_001687245.7 Rhagoletis zephyria | reverse complement strand
CCTGATCATTTATGTATACATTTGTCTATATCTATCTCGATTCGTTTTGGCTGTTACAAACAACCGTTATGTGAACAAAATTAATATACCCTTGTGCACAAGTGCGCTCGGGTATAAAAATATGACTAAAACTTTGGGAGTAGAATAGTTCTTCCGATATCGGCCGTTGCCATATGGCAACACGCGACGTATTCAAGATGGATTGTTAGAGGACAGTATTTGGTTAAAATATGAAATAATAGAAACATTGTGTATAAGTTTAAATACATTTATTGATAATATATGCATATTCTACGTGCAAAGCGGATGAAGAAGTTAATGAAAAGAAGCAAAACATTTCAAGCATAAACCCACATCACATTTTGCACAGGCTACCCGTCCTTTAGTTTTGCATGCTTCACCAGCACAACGAAGTTTTTTTGTCAATTTGTATGGGTCAGTGGTGTAGTCACAAAAAGATATAAGGTCCCAGTGTGGAAACCGCCGTGGCTAGGTATTTAGCATCGAGCTGTCAATTAAAGACGACACAAAGTATTTGGGAGTAGTGATGGATAGTAAGCAGCTGTGGATGCGCAATGTTGAAGAAAGAGAGAAGAGGCCACTAACGCCCTTTATGCATATAAAAGAATGCTGGGAGTCACTTGGGGTTTGTCACCTGCTCTAATGCATTGGGGCTACACAGCAATAGTCAGCCCAATACTGCTCTATGGCGCTTTGGTGTACTGGCATGCCGCAAAAAAGTCCTATGCCGCAGGCCAACAGAGATGGTTCAACGCCTAGCGGCATTGTGCTTCGCGGGAGCGCTGAGGTCCACTTCGACGGCTGCTCTTTAAAAAACCCTGCTACGAAATGTGCACGTAGATTTACGGTCATAGGGAAATCAAATTTCAGAACCTTTGGGCACCGCTTAATTGGGCCACACAGACTTCATGGCATCTAGCTTTAAGTGGAAACGAAGTTTTTGCACAATGATTGAGGAGGAGGGATGGTGCAAGGGAATGAAACCTAGCCATAGATCCCTAAACATTTTCACGGAAGGTTCTAAAATGGTAACGGGAGTGGGTGCCGGGATTTACTGCTCGGAACTGAACGTCAGGCGAACAATAAGGCTACCTGACCATTGCAGCATATTTCAAGCGGCGGTTTTCGCAATGAGGATAACTGCAGAGCTAGAATTCACCAAAACGACAATCAATTCAAAATTAAACCTAANGACAAGGTAGACGCTGACAAAAGGCTACATATCTGTTGGGTGCCCGGTCACAAGGGAATCTAGGGTAATGAAATAGCAGATGAGAATGCAAAAAACGTAACCAGTCTTCCCTGGAACAGACAAACTACATTTGTACACCACTTCAACACTGGTACAATGAAACACACGATAATATGATTAGGCAGTTCAGAATTAGATGGGAATGAGTTAACCACCTGCAAAACTGCAAAAATACATACAAAGGATTTTTGTTCACACCGTCTCATACATATCAAAATTTGGTAAAAAGAGGAACATTACGCCCCGTGTTGCCATATGGCAATGGACTTAAAAAACACTTCAATTAAAAATTTTTTTTGCTAGTACATAAAATCATGTGTTAATTTTTTTTGTCAGTGCCATTAGTATCAATATGTACGATTCGTTCTATTTTCAAGAGTGAAGTGTCAGTTTAAAAAGCTTGACATGTGGACAATAGAGGTTTATTAATTTTTTTAAAAGTTGCCACCTGTTAGAAAATTAAATTAAAATTGTTTAATAAGTTAAATGAATTATTAGCAGATTGGTATTAATCGAAATATGTAGGAAAAGTATTTATTTATTAACTAAATGTAGAGGGTTGTCACCAGTTAAAAAATCAAATTCCATTGGAATTAAAGGAATTTGGTTATTTAAATAGATAGGTTTTAGCTTGAAAATATTACGAGGAGGGTTGCCACCTGTTTGTAAA
>NW_016183331.1:0-5597 GCF_001687245.7 Rhagoletis zephyria | reverse complement strand
TTCAGTGCATTCAGCCACGGGCTACACGCCATACTTCCTGCACACTGGTCGTGAATAAGTGAAAGATGGAAACGAGTATAAATTATTATTGGATGCAAATCCATACCATACACAGGATGTGGAACAGCGTAAAGTTCTGGCTGATGAAATTCGAGACAAACAGTTCGAACAATATCAACAAACCGCACAACGGGCATTGACCCGCAAAAGAGAACGCCATTTCGAGATAGGCTCGGAAGTGTAATTCCCAATCCTAAACAGTCCGTGGCCGGAGAGGGGTATGCACAAAAACTAGCTAACCAAAAATTAGAGCGTATATTTCACGGAAACTTGGTTCGAATTAATATGAACTGATCGATGCTAACCACCGAGTGCTTGGAAATTATTCCGCCGATTTNGAATAAATTAATTAAGTTTAGTTTTGTTATATCCATAGTTTTGTTATATTACATCCTCAGTGCATTGCTAGTAAATCGATCAAAGCAAACAAGACAAGATTCATAACCAAATCATTTACCAATGCCTTTCATCTACCGTAGCTTATGTAATGCGTACTGAAACTAAATACGAAACACGGAACATTTGTACATACATATGCGCTTAAAGGCGAACTGAAAGAGTCAGGATGGGGTTGATGAAGATCATGTAGAACGATTTCGATGTAAGGTCTAACATCGATCAAACCACAGCCCGTGAATCGCATTCGAACCACCATTCTCACTTCCCTACTAAACGCTCCACTTTTTTTTTTGTTAACGTGTCGCTGAAGTTGAGAGGGGGATAATGATCTATTATTTTTTATTGCCCAAATAATAAACATAAGAACGATTATAAGAAATGTAATCATAACAAAACTGTCAAAGCTAAACTTCAAAATGGGGGGATTGCCAGATGAATGTACGTAACCAATTGTTATTCAAGACACGAACCATCATATCGGTATAGACACGGATTGACATGGCAACTATGAAAACGCCCACACTGACATACGACAAAAGAATCGGTGGTCACATACCACGAGACTAGAAAAATATATTTTCTTTTTGGAATTGGACACGGAGCGAACCACACTCATCAGCCCTCGCAAGAACGGAATTACAACCAAAAAATTAAAGTGGATTAAAAGCTTGTATTAAAAGCTGGCGACATTCGGGGAGTCGATACTCACCCCTCAGTGGAAATTAATAGAGGCAAAAGGTGCCGTCCCATTACTTCCGGCAAATCCCCAGCCATGTTGTTGCATAGAATAAAGAAGTTGTGAGCATCAAATCTGGACTATTCACTTAACAGCAATTGGGTCACCATAAGCCGGTAATACAAAATCATTACACGTAGGTCAGCCACTTTCTTGCCACCATCCATTGGAAACGAGCTATCCATCAACCGTAAATAAAGATTCCTGTTTGGACCGACAAACCAAGGTCAAGCAAATCAATGAACTATCACGTGTTTTGGTACGACCTGAGTAACCTGGTCAGTTGGTGTCATACGAACAAGCTTCACTTAAATGTGAATAAATGTTTTCATATGTCCTTCTCAAAATCTTCAAACATTATTTTTTCTAATGACAGTATTTCTAGCACTCGCTTTGCCTCTGTGAAAGAGTTTGTTGACTTAGGCGTAGACTTTGTCTCAAATTTGTCGTTTGTCAATCATATCTCTTACGTGCTTCCAAAAGCCTACAGTAACCTGGCTTTCCTGCGTAGATATGCGAAAGACTTTAAGGATCCATACACCAGGAAAGCTTTATTTATCTCTTTAGTACGATCAAAACTAGAGTACGCTTCTATTATTTGGAACCCCATTTACGGCTGTCATGCCGCCAGACTCGAAAGAGTGCAGAGAAAATTTGTTCGTTTTTCGTTTTCGTTTTGCGTTAAGTTCCCTTAACTTTGATGACCCGATGCCCTCATATTTTTCCCGTTGTAAACTTATTCACCTACAAACTCTTGAAACTAGAAGAAGTGTCCAGTTGCTCATGTCCGTTTTTGATTTGGTTGTTGGCTCTTTGGATTGCTTGGTCCTTCTGGAGAAGATATCCTTTAATGTGCCTCACAGATTTCTACGGTCATCTCTGCCGTTTTACTTGCGTGCTACTAAGGCTAACTATTACCATTTTGATCCGATTTTCCGCGCTCTGACAGAATTTAACAAGATCTCAAAGAGTCTAAATATTGATTTTTGATTATAACTACTTGTGTATCTAAATCTATAGTATTTAGTTTTAATTATGATAGTCTTATTTTTAACTAGTCTGTAAGATTGTAATCATAGACTGAATAAACTGAATACACTAAACTCGTCTACGGTACAACTCTCCGACTTTCAGGCGAGATGTTCGAGCCAGCTGAACACTCCTCCCCTTCGGAATTTGTTCAACAACTGATTAACACCATGCAAAAAGTTAAACCTACCGATACAGCGCATCATACGAAGATAGAGGTGTTTGTAAACCCTGCGTTGAACGATGCAACTCACGACTTCATCCGAAACGACACCGCTAAACCATCGCTTACACCACCATACGATGGACCGTTTAAAATTGAAGAACGCAACCCCAAAAGTACAAGATACAAATATGCAACACAGCAGTAAACGTATTCATAAATCGCCTCAAACCAGCGTTTATTACCACGGATGACTGTTCAGAATCAACACCTCACACTATTCAACCAGAAGTAACAACTGAAACTGCAGACCCAGATCCAACTTTCGACAGTGCTGCGAAATCATCGTTGACAATACAAGTAATTTTTAGCAAAAAAAAACCGACTTAAAAAAAATATATATATATCTATCCATCCAATGATCGGATCTCAAACCAAATTAGTATGGGACCACCTCTGAGACACTACCTTTCCGTTGCAAAAAGAATTATCGAAATCGGTTGCCGTGGTCCAAAGTTATGCGGTAACATACATACAAAAAAAAAAAAGATTCCGACGAACTGATAACCTCTTCCTTTTTTGGAAGTCGGTTAAAAAGTAACACGACGTGGACGCATCATACGACTTCCAGTACGCTTCGCTACCTAAAAGTCTGGTACGGGAGTACTGTGGCAACTCAGCAAAACTACATTTTTAATGCATCTCTACTTCTAGTGTATTTGATGTATCCTGCAACCCTGGTTCTTTTCGCTTCGGGTTTTTTCTTTCTTGTTATACCGTCGTATCATACTACAGCAGCATAAAATCATATAATAAAATTTCCTTTTGTTAAGTAGATTAAGTTGTATTTGGTTAAGTAATAAATAAATGGTTAAACAAATAACTATATCGTCGTTAAAGTACAAAACCGCGTATCACCAAAATGCAAAACCGCGTATCAAGATATTTTCTAGAGAGTAAAAACATTCATATTTCAAAATGGTTCTCTTTTTTATAAAGCAATCGCATTTCTGGCTAGTATATTTCAGGACGATGGATAAGGATTAAGCCAATAGTTTATGTAAGCAAATCCAATTTTTGGCAGCCAATGTCAGTTACGCGGTTTTGCAGATTGACGATACGCGGTTTTGTACTTTAAACGACGATATGTTTATTTTACAAGTAAAAAGAGAAAAACTATGCAACATTATATCAAAAATTTGTACTTTGAATCTTTGACTATTTTCTCCATTTAAGTTTTTAACTCGCCAAACTTGAATGTCTAAAGCTGTACCAACATTGAACCACAAGATGCATTTTGAAGTTCTCTGGCAGCATTTTTATTAGATTTTCGCGAAGAAAAGCCTTGAATGTTCCAAACGTGCGCTCGACGTAAGTAGATACAAGTGGCGCCCAATTTAAATTTGGAACATTTAAAACCTCCATATTGTCAGGAATCAGGGCTTTTTCCTTGCCCCTTACAATTAAAGTTAGTAAAAGCGAATATCTTAAAAAAGGCAAAAAAAAGGCAACTTTAGATGTGTATATATGGAATCAGAGAAAGCTAAATCGTGGTAATTCTCTATCTCTTTAGCAGAAAAAAGGCAATTTCCATAGAATCCGTTCCCTGATTACTACAAACATATGGGCAAAATTTCGGAGCTATATATGCATCGGTGCACTTTTTATTGCATTTTTTAGACGTTTTTGAAGTTAAGTTTATATNTATATATGCATCGGTGCACTTTTTATTGCATTTTTTAGACGTTTTTGAAGTTAAGTTTATATGGGAGGTATGCTTTAAAATAAATCGATCTCGCCAATTTTTCATTTTTTTTTCTTGATTTGTCTCCATAAATGTTGCACACGGAACATTGAGGTTATATGCTGACACCGATTTTTCCAAAAAATGTATGGGGCTGTACCACTGTGCGACGTTGAACACTTGAACAATCACAATAAAAAAATATTAGACATAAAATTTACATACTTATGGTTGACTGATGGCGCTATAACCATACAGTTGCGTGTGAACTCTAAAAAAATGGACTTGATCAGATTATTTTAACACATACCAAGCTTAACCTAAAAATGCTATAAATGCCATCATTATTATATGAGGTTACGTTAAAAGTAGGAAATATGAGCCACTTGTTAGTTACTCCTGCACGCGCTTCCTAGTGAACACGTTTCGCGCATAGGCGGTGAGCGTGACAAATGTTGCTGTAAGTAATAAACAGAAAAGATCTAACAAAAAATTTTTTACAAATATTTTCTTCAATAAATGCAGTTTTCGGAAATATAAACAAAATGGAAAACACTCATTGAGAACATATTTTTAATGCAACATTAATATTTATAATGTTTAAATAATATTTTTTTGTTTTTTTTAGTAATTATAAAAATATTTTTTTAAAGCTCTAATGTCACTACGCTTACAAAAGAAAATTCATCAACTTTCGTTAAATACTTTAAGAGAAAATGAGTTTTGAAAAAAAGATTGCTTCAAAATATAATTGCTTATAAAAACTTTAAACATTAATATTTGTCAAAAAAATTCTCAGAATCCCTTTCACATCTATAAACCTCTCACAAATTTTCACGCAAATATTCCAGCTTGACTGAAATCCGAGGTCCAGTTGAGAAATTTTCACCCAATACAAAAATAGGGGCAGTGATGGATGCATTACGAGATAGGTTGCAAAAAAACTCATAACTTTGCCAAAACTTTTATACGAGTGGGCAAAAACTTTCTTCAAGAAGATTGATTTCGATTTTTGTTCGTTAGATGACCACTTAACACACGATGTTACAATTCAAGGTCGGAACAAAATGGCAAAAACTGTGAGGAATACTAGACGATATCATTTCTTTTCTCCGAACAACAAAAACAAACTAAAATGTAAAATATTTTCGAAATCGGGGATATCGATATATGAAACTATGATGAAAAAGGATATAAGAAAGCAAAATGTACCTAAAAATGTAAACGAATTCTGTGTAAAATTCGATGAAATGAGTATGGCATGCTCCGTAAGCGCGCTAGACTCGCTGTCAATCGATACTTGTTGAAAAACTTATGCGAAGTAATAGGTACAGAATACATTGGGCGTCAAGAGAAAAACGTGAATAACTTTCGTGTCATTGTTTTGCGGCAATTTTTTTTCGCAAATGATTACTAATGGTCAACTATATTAGCCCAAAATGAGATCTTAAAGCGATGGACAAGTC
>NW_016183330.1:0-5597 GCF_001687245.7 Rhagoletis zephyria | reverse complement strand
AAATACACCTATGCGCTCAGAAGAAGCTTATATGTACATATGTTTGTGTTTTAGCATAAAAGAGAAAACATTTTGTTTCGCAAAAATGCAAATACGGGTAAAATAAGACGACGAACACCTTTCTTCATGTGTGTATGTGTGTATGTATGTATGTGTGTATGTTTATGCCAGCACTGTGCTCCTTTCTGTATTTCTTGGGAATCAGCTTACCGGCAGCTCTGCTTTTCTTTGCTTGCCTTGCTGCCTTAGGCGGATTGTTGATGTTTGTTTGCTTTTCTTAATTTAATATCTGTGGCCATGCACTCTGGTGTGAAGTGACTTTCACACTAGTTGGCACAGCTAGAGTGCAGCAAGGAAAGTAGGTGACAAGTAGAAGAAAAAAAAGAAAAAAGTAATCGACTTTAAAGCCTATATTTTATTGCATACTTTAAGGTAGGTCTGGCGGTTTTTAAGTAAATTTAAATTACCTTAAATTTTGTGTGACAGCAGTAGAGTAATTTAAAATCACAATAAATAATAAATGTATTGATGTCAATCATTACAGTTACATAAATGTCGTTCTCAATATATATACACACACAAACAATTAGTCTACCTTTAGGCGTTGTTTTAAATATTGTTATGCGTTTACGCAATTTCAATTAAAATTTAAATATAACTTGGTATCTACAGTGGTGGACTTTGAATGCGCTGTTGCTTACAGGGTGGTGACGCAAATATTACCACCATTTAAAAAAAAATGAGTTAAAGTTTTTTAAATTAATTAAAAAAATATAATTTTTTTTGATATAGTTCAAACTGTAAACAAAACCTATATCTATATATTAATACGCTAACATAAATAGGAATCGACATAAATTCAGTTGTAAAAGTTATCGAAATTAATCGAATCATCCATGTTTATAGTTATCGAAATTTATCGAGTTATCCATGCTTATTGAGTTATCGCAACGTATCGAATTATTTAAATTGATCAATGATCAGAAACTTAGTTGTCGAAATTTACGCATAGTTATCGAGCTATAAAAATTTATGGGATTTTCGAAAATTTTCAATAAATATCGATATTATTTAATTATCATTATTTATAAACGTAACGAAATTTTGTGGAGTTTCCGCAATGCATTGAGTTCTTTCAATTAACAGAGTTATCGATAATTATTATCGAATCGAAGTTTATGGAATTTTCAAAATATATAGATTTATCGAAATTTGAAGGTTAAGTAAGTTTATCGAGTCATCGAATTTTGTCGTGTTAACAGAGTGAACGAGTTATCGAAATTTTTCGATAGCTTTCGAAAAATATGGAGTTATCGAAATTCATCGAGACCTCGAATTTCACAGTTATTGAAATCATTTGAGTGGTGGAATTTTGCTGAGTTATCGGATTTGGGTGTTTTCGAAATTCATCGAATTATCGATATGTATCAAATCATTGAAATTTATCGACAAACTGGAGTGTATCGGGTCAATTCCAAGTCCTGCCGAAGTCCTGCAAAGACCTTTAAAGATATAAAAAATTAAAAAGGCTTTCTGTCGAAAATATTTTTGTGGGAGGTAGCCACCTGTTTGAAAAATTGTACTTAATTTTATTTATTTAATTAAATATTGCAATATGCCGAAAATATGTTTGAGGAGCGTTGCCACATTTTCAAAAATTTTAATTCAGTTAAATGGTAAGATAACACGCAGCGGAGCACGCAAATGCATTTGTATTCCATAAAGAGATACATAGCCCGGTGTCTCGCGCTCCCTCTCTCTATAACTCTTTTATTATATACCGCAAGTCTGTCCCAACTTCATCGATCGCCACTGCAAGTGTATTTAGTGGCAATATAGAAATTAAATTAAACACTTCGTAAACGTATGCACATAAATATGTATGTATGTATGCATACTTGGTCAGATGTAAATATAATTTACATTAAATACTTTCTCATTTTATGCTTGACAAATTAAATTAAATTTTTGGACAATTACCAAAAATTATGTTATTCTATTATATTTTTTTAATATTCTTATCCCCAGTTGCACCAATCAATTTTAAAATTTATCAGACTGTTAAAATTTAAAATTGATTGGTGCAACCGGGCATTAATGTTTTTCAAGTAAAATTTTTTTTCTCATTTGAAAAAAAAATATTGTTCTTTTGTTAACTAAAACCATGTAAAATGAATTTTAAACTATGCATATAAAATTAAGAAAAATTTCAAAAAATGTTACCAAAGATCCGACCATTTAATCTGAATATTTATATATATTTTGGGTATGCAGTTTAACAGCCCATAAAATTTTTGTATACAAAGTGAAAGTTTCATGCAGCTTAAGAATCGCATAGATTTTTAATCGTTTTTTCCAATTTTATTTTGTTATATTGCAATTTATAAAAGCTAACGTTGATTTTTTGAAATTTGTTTGGCGAATTGTGTTGCGCAGTTTATTTCAAAAGGACCTCATGTTTAAATGAAAAAATGCGAAAATCCGTCGGCAAAAAAGATATTAAAACAAAAAGCGAGGTTTTAGCCTATTTATGGGCTATGCAACTGTGCACCTTAAATTAAATCATTCTAAAAACTTAGATTAAAAAGTTCGAAATTTTAATGAAAATTTTGTTAAATTTTTCTAAATTTTGTATGAAGTTTTAAACTTCCATTTACATATATGACTTTGGTTAAAGCTCATTCATGGTGTTAATTTTTTTTACGAAAAATAACAACAAAAAGTTAAACTCGAAAAACAATGTGTATGTTTACACCAACCTGTTATTGGGTTAATATTTAAAAAAAAAAAAATTAACTTGTGAACAATTGTGTTTGTAACTGTACTACTTTTAGTTTTTCAAGCCAACGTTTAAGCTATTTTACAAAAAGCTTTATCAGCTTCGCTTTACTTTTTGGTTGTTCGATACTCAGGGCCCCCTCTCACTTAACGCCACCTTCGTATGCTTACCCATAGTTTACGCTTAGTAACCCAAATTTTGCTTATCTTAAATTACTTAAAATTTGTTTGTGTACTTGGAGATGCCAGCAGCGCCTTCAGCACTTATTTTTATTACTCAAAATTATTTTTTTTTTTCACTAGTTAGATATAATCAAGAAAGAGAAAGCAGAAGATACTTGCATTAGATAGCCAGGATGTCAGGTGCTGGAAGTGCTATGGCCACTGAGTGAGTTACTGACAAAATTTAAAATCTTTGCAGGACGTACACGGGACAAATAAATATAAGATTGTAAGTGTCTTGACAGACATAAGCTGAAAATATATGTATGTTTGCGCGCAAATGAACTGCCACAGCAATGCTAATAATTCCAAGTTATCACGAGCTTTAACTCGACACTTCATTTCTGCTGCTGCCTCTGGTTGACCATTATCTGCAGCCAGAGCTGTGTGGCCACATAAATCAGTGCTGTCAAGTTTTGAATAAATATATGTATGTATAATTTTTTTTTACACAATTATATAACTCACTCTTCATACTCATTTGTTTGCAGTGTTGCGGACGAAAATGTTTTTCAATTTAAAATTGTTTTTTCTGTTGTTGTGTTTTTGCTGTTCGCCTGCTGCTCGAAACAACTATGTACTACGTGACATACACAATAAGCAGTGTGAAGCAGTGAAGTGCGGCAAAAAGAAAAAAAAAAATGTGCACATAAAGTTATGATTTATTTAAAAGAGCACCCGCCGCATCGCATCCACAGGACATTTAGCACTGCAGGCCAAGCAGCAAACGCCAGTGGACGAGGGAAGGGGAGATGGCAAGCGGCTGGGAGTAAACTACAGCAAACAAGCCAAGAGCAGCAAATAAAGGCTCCGTTATGCATACTTGGCATTGCTTGAGAGTTGTCACATAAGGAATCTGTTAAATGAGCTTCGCGTGTAAGCTGTTACCCAACGCACAGCATTACATACGTAAAAGTCTGTTGGTTTTTGATTTCTACGTAAAAATGGTATAGCAGTGCATGCAATGCCAAGTATGCATAACAGAGCCTTAACACTCGGTTGGACGACGTTTCATAGAAAAACTAGCTGCTTGTTGAGGATTTTGCCGATAAAAAGATAGAAAAAAAAACTAAAAATAAATGAAATAAAAAGAAAAAATAAACCGGCGCAAAAAAGCCCCCTTACTCGCTAAAAAAAATGGGGATAGGTAAAAAAACTATGTGGTATAGCAGTAGTTATGGCCGCAATAACAGTGAACTAACGAGCAAAGAAAAAATTCATAGTGACCAGAGAGGGTGTAAGTAAACACTGACGAACAAAAGTATTGGCACAGAGAATTTTTCGCAATATATGCAAAGCTTTTTATTCTAATTTCTTTTCGATAATTTTTTATAAAAATATAGTTCATGCTACACCAAAAAACATAATACTGAAATCTCTAAACTAAAGGAAAATTCAATAAATTTGCATACTAATTTGCAACTTTCTATTAAGATTTTTTAAGAAAATTCCAAGTATGCAGTTTTATAGCCCATTTAATTTTAGTAAAACAAAGTGCAAGTTTGAACTTACTAAAAAATCGCGTTAATTTTTGGCAATTTTTTTCACGCAGTTTCTTCCATACAAAGTATGTTCGGCAATTTTTTGTTTTGTATGGAAGAAAATAATAACACCGTCCGAAAAAAATGTATCCAGACACTTGCACTTTGTTGTAGTAAAATTGAATGGGCTATAAAATTGCAAACATAGATTTTTACTTAAAAATTTGAATAGAAAGTTGCAAATTAGTATGGAAATTTGTTGAATTTTCCTGAGTTAAGAGATTTTATTTTTATCCTTTTTGGTGTGGTATGAACTAAATATATATGTTTTTAAAAGAAATTAGAATAAAAAACTTTGTATATATTATAAAAAATTCTCTGTGCCAATACTTTTGTGCGTAACTGTATGTATGAGGGGTGATCCAAAAGTGTTGTAATACAAAATTCCTATGCACTTAGTTTTTTGCACAATTCGCTTAGACTTAGTTTTAAGTATTCCCGCAAATCAAAGGCTTATAACTTAGATAGAAACTAGCGTGAATTTGGACTTCTTGCAGCCACTCTACTGATTGTACCAATGGAAAGAGTTACGCGTTTTTTGACTTTGGTTTCGTCTGCTGAAGCAGGGAGTGCTAGTTATTATATATGGACGGAGCCCTCTCCGAACTGTGTGGCTGGTATGATCCGAAATTAAAAGGAAAGTTGTTTTGAATTAATTTCGGGCTTTGAACAAAAACGCATATGATATAGAATAATGTCGAATAGAAGGGTATGTTAAAACAATTTGCTCAATTTGATGCGGTTCCACTACTTTTGGATCACCCCGACTACACATAGTTTAACCATTAAAGCCCACTATCTACAACTGTGTTTGTTCTTCACCACCACAAGCGCAAATGTAACGGCTACCCCGAACAAGATAAATGAACTGACCATGTCATCATTAGATAAGAACGCGTAAAACTAACCGAAAGCCTGAGATGAAAGTGGTGGCAACAAGGGTGAAAATGTAGCAAAAAAACTAAGTATTTTTAATAAAAACAGGATACAGAGGCAACAACCAGAGAAAAAAAAATGAGTGAAGGACAACAGCTCGTAAGGATATAGCGAAACCAT
>NW_016183329.1:0-5597 GCF_001687245.7 Rhagoletis zephyria | reverse complement strand
TGCACTTGCCACATTTGTCATATTTGTCTTGTGATTCAACTGATTGCGCAAAATACAAATAAAAATTATCGATTGTACAGTGCACGCACAAAAAAAAAAACTAGGTTAAGCACTCACCCGCTTGCTGGTTGGTTGTTCTGTGTTTATTTTTTTCTTCTTCCATTATGCTCTCACCTTAAATGGCTGCATTCGGGGCATTTTGCGGTTAGAGTTTCTTCGCCTTTAAATGACATATCCTGTGCGCGTGGTCTAATTAAAACACACAACAACCCGCAATCTGCTTTGGTTTCAATTCGTTTTGTTGGTGGTAATTTGTTGGCTGCAACTTTTATTAAATGTTAAGAAAAGTTTATAGCACAGTTACTCGCTCATCAATCGATTGAGGGATATCTTATCGAAACCACCTACTGCAACCCACTGTAAATGATAGCAAGAATTTGTGTTTGTACATTAGGGTGGCTCATATTTTGTTGATTTTATTTTTTACCTTGCGACTTCTCAGCTTAGTTCCATTAGAATAAAAAAAAACGTTGTACAAAATTTGAACTCAAAGCACTGCCTACTCTTTAAGGGTCCGAGTCCCGACGGCATTATGACATCTCAATTGCAAATGTCTGAGTAGATACCTTGCCGCTGCTTAACCCCAATACACGCGAGGTGCTTAGGGAGGAGCTTGGAGGATGGCCAAATTTACCTTCGTACTAAATTGTGTCCCTAACGACTTCCGACCTCTCCTCATTCGGTTTACTTCAAGGACAGATCCGCAAACTAAACTTTTCACGTATTTGTAGAGATAAATAAATGGGGTGTCCTCACAAGGACTACATAGTTGGTGATTTAGTGGTAGGTACTGCGAGCTCATTCGGGCCCGAAGCGATCCCTGCTCGCGGTTGTTGGTTTCAAGGATGTCTTTCGTCACCCACGTCCATTTCAGGGTTGACTATCCTGCTCAGGCACCATATTTCTGTGAACATATCTAAAGATAGGAGGAAGTTGTATGGAAAGGTAGGTGCAGGCATCTTTTGCGAGGAATTCACCATAACCTCAAATTTTGTCCACCGCATCACTGCAGTGTCTCTCCGACAGAGGTAGCCGAAATAATTTAAGCAGCCAACTGTATGCTTGAAAATGTTATGCGTTTTAAAGAGGTTAATATTTTTTCTGATAGCCAGGTGTTAACCAGTGATCTTTGCTCTTTAAATATATGGTTGGGGCCCGCTGGGCTTTTAGTCAGCTCTGCGAACGCTGGTTTATGGATTTTTGACTTTCTTTTATCCCATTGAGACTAATTTCCATGCTGATAACTTTTTCCGCGGATTGAAATCAAACCGAAAGTTAGCACATTAACATTTTTAAAAAGTGCCTTATAAGATTCACCCTAATGTACTTGAATAAAGTGACTTTATGAAAACGTGTTTATGTTTGTATCCTACATACTTATATGTTTTTAATGAAAGTCAGTCAAGCAGCAGCAGTTGTAGTTTTATTGTAAGACATAGAAAATGCACCATGAAGCAGGAAAATTTCCGTAACAAATTTATAGGGTTGCCAGTTGATGCGCGCTTATGATCTGCCAAATTGAAAAGACAATGCAAATGAAAAGGGCTCGGCAGTTATTATCAACGCCCACTCGAGGGAATTGGATTCCTCACAGACATTGTTTTGTCTACTACGCATCTGTAGTCAACGCTAAAAAGGCTAAGCTGTTCGCAGTTTCGCTGGGTTTTGCTCAAATGTAAACTTGGCAACACTGCCTAACAATAACATAAACTTTCTATGGCTTTACTGATTACACAACTTTGCTTTTCTTCAACTTTATTTTAATACAATATTTTCTATCCTCCATCATTTTTGTACAACAATTTGTTCTAGTATTTTTGTAACTTTTATTTTTCATATAACATACCCCCCGCCTTCGAGTGCTTCTCGCTCTCTCTCGCTCTGGAAACACAAAGTTTTTACTAAAGTTTTATAAAAATAAAGCAAAAAACCGGCAAATGGTCACAACAATATGGCTAGCCTCGCTTATACTGACAAACATACCTACCGTATATGTATGTATGTACATCCTGCGCTCTCGGAGCGGCGTCCATTGCCCATTAGCAAGCGACCAGCTCGACAAGGATAAACTTTTATAATTGCCAAAGTAGCTAAATTGCTGTTTTTTCTAAACTTTCAACGCTGTGCTATGAAAAAAAGTTTATTGTGTATATTTTCAGTAATACTGCGGACACAAAAAAAAAAGAAAGATGGACTGCTGCAGTAATGGTGTGCCTTTTTCGCTTCGATTGCCTTATTTTGCGACAACTATTACAAACTATTGGTTTTACAGAAAGGGAAATGGCGCAAAAGCTGCAAATGTAAGCGGAAAGAAAAACAGATTTTTTGAAAATAAGTAATAAAAAATGGAGATTTGTATGCATGTAGATGCGAAAGTTTTAATGGGGCAAAAAGTGAATTTTAAAGATTTGTTAAAAATGCAAAACAAAGTTGGTTATTTTATTTGAATAAAGTGTTGTTCATGAAGTGGGGGTAACAAAATAAAGATCGACTAAAAAGAGGGAAAAAATGAAGAAGCCAAAATTGTAAACATTTTGGAACTTTGAGGATCACTAAAAAGTTCTTAGACTACATAAGGAGGAAACAAATTTTGGCCTTGTTATTGGTTCTAAAGATATACTTTTGCTTACGCTGAAATCAATTGGTGGAGCATTTCACCAACAATGAAGCTGGTACTTCCAAAACATGGTCTTTGAATGCGTTAACAGCTTCTTCTGGCGATGGAAATCATTGTCCGTGAATCCTTCAAATTTCATATTTCTAGGTCTAGTTTCTTCCGATGTAGATTTCATTTTGCAGCAGAAGACCCTGCGAGAGAATCTTTTCGTTTTTCTCCAAAAGCCACGCGGTGGCTGCACACCGGCTTCGAAGGCTGCAGGCTGCATGCGCTAGCCCTCTTCATAGTAGTATACCAGGAAAGACCTCCTTTCTTGACCAAAGCTACATCTCTATATATGTCAGAGCTATTAGGGGGCCTAACACTGCTATGATCCGTAATCTTAGCGAAGTGACATGCTCACTGCCAATCGACACCCTCAAAATGTCACTTAACTTAATCAGCTGACCACAAGGGTAGTTTTATAAAAAGTCTTAAATAATTTTTAACCTTTACCAATTGTCAATATACCACCGTTATGCCTATTGGCCGAAGTGTCAAAATCACAGAAATTAATTGTTAAATATTGAAAGGCACACGCTGAACGCTGCTGTCAGCAATCAACAGTTCGGTTCAGCAAAAACACAATAAGGAATGGCAAAGACAAAGCACTTTTAAGTTATTCAAATATTTTATTTTATTATTATTTCGCTTTATTCTGAACCCCTCTGTGCCGTGTGACCAATTTTTCTTTTGCACTAAAAAATCCATTGGCAACTACAAGCGCCTGAAAAATCAGCGCTTCCAAAGTCCAAGGTTTGCCGTGAAGCTTTTGCGAAAATTCATAGAGCTGCAATGCAAATTTGCCACATTGTCAGATGTTAAATGTCAAATGACACGTTGACATTTAATATTCGCTTGGCTGCGGTGTTGATTATTTGTTGTAGTAAATAGTTAGTTTGGTATGACAGTTATTTGTTGCGTCATCCGGTTGGTTGGTTTACTATATTGCAAATAGTTGTAAAGTAATTTAGGTTTAGACTCTCAAATGCTTAAGGCTGTTTAGGATCTTGTGTATATAATCTTGCATTTGCAAGTCCTATTGTTTTTCTGCTTGTCAAACAGATGTATGTGAAATTTTTCTCAGACTTCTTGTAAGTAGGGAGACATTTTTAGCTTCCCGAAAGTAAGTACTAGTAAGTCTAGTAAGAACTAGACTCTCTGAGATTGAGAACAAAATGAGTTTTGCCCACCCGTTGCCCCTTGAAACCTCCCAATATATAACTATAACTGTTTGCGGACTGCTTGCGAAATGGTAAGCTGTCTCATCACCTGATACTTCCGAGTGACCTGCCAATCAGGGGAAACCAAGTTATTTTTTTAATGCATAATTTAGTTGGCAGTTACATTACAAAAACTATTCTGGAAGTAGTTAAAGAGCTGGCCAATGCCTTGAATGCGGCTAGGCAGTCACAGCAGGCACATAAACTCTAAGTCTATAGCCTTGATAATGAACCCCGCATGGAGCGGCAGTACTTTCGCGAGCAGTTTTTCAAAGATGTAACTTTCGCCGAGCTGGTGTCTCTGCGAGGAGTGGCTGCTCTGCCGGTAAGCCCGAGGTCGACTCGGTCGTCTGGGCAGCAGAGAAACCGGCGTCAGCGTCGGGTCCCATGGCTTTGTAGGCTTTCGCCTTCCCGATGGGTTTCTGAACTTCTTGATGCAGTGACAAGAGGGGTTCTGCCGACCAAACAGGAGTATTTCTCCTGCCTGACTTCGCAGCCAGATTCCTACTCTTCTGGTCTAATTAGAGCGTGCCCTCGCCAAGACTGGTAGGTTGTTGACAGCGAAATGCTTCCCAATGTACAACCTTTGCAAGCGAATAATTCGCTTCCGACTCTGAACAAGAGTAGATTGGTACTACCTAAACTATATCCTCCCCAACGCACGCCGTGCCGTGATAGCTGGTTCCTCCAGATTCCGTGACCCGAGTAGAAGTGACCATAATGATTACATTTTTGCCCCACCTGCAAAGGTTGCTGTGCATTTCAGAAGGTATTCTCAGTTGATCCTCCTACGTCCAGAGACACACGTATTTCATTTGGGATACACACAGCAAGGGATTGTACGTCTTCGAGTGGGTCGGTCTCCAGTTATTGTTCGTTTTAGGAGGCTCGTTGGGACTGCGATTCCTTTATTTGATTCCTAAGAGCGTTTAAGATTTAAAAGCCTCTCGAGCTTCTGGAGTATGGATGACATTAAGCTTACTGGTCCAAGATCTTTAGGATTGTCGTGACCACGTTTCGATGCTTTAGGAATAAAAATGACTTTAATATTTCATCAGTTTAGCGCGACAAAATTTTTAGTATTCTATCCGGATCCGATGATTTAGTGGGGAAAAACTGAATATGGCAAATTGAATCTTTTCTGCTGGAAAGGAAGAATAATTTACATTTGAATTATATACTCCTTCCCTCCACATTTCGCGAAGGCCTTAAATAGCGTGTACGAAAGTATTAATATATTTATTGTAGTCATATCGAAAAGCCTCTTCAGCGTCCAAATGGACCATTCTCAGCAGTTTTTTCTTGCGCTTATAGCTTGCCAGTTACTATCGAAAATATCGGAGCATCATTTGCCAAATTTATTTATTTCCCTCGATGTCATTGTTTATAATTCTGTCTTCCGTTTTTTTGGCTATTAAATACAACTTTGCCCTAAATGTAGCAGTGTTGCATGCCGAGACTCTGGTTGACTGCTGTTTACCATGTTAACGTGCCTTGGCTAATTAAAGCTAAGGTAAACCAAATCGTTGCATTAGAGCTGCCGCAGAAAAAATAGTTGCACAAGCAGATGAAGAAGCTACCAGTCAATACATATTTACTCAAGTTAAATGTATAAAAAAGGCAGTTAGATAAACTCACAAACAAACTGACTCTTCAAG
>NW_016183328.1:0-5597 GCF_001687245.7 Rhagoletis zephyria | reverse complement strand
AAAACAACAACAAGTGTGCAACAAATCAAATAGAACATCAAAGTCAAAGCAAGTCACTCGGACAGGTTGAGCGACCGTCGCTGAAGCCCAGTCACTAAGCCGTTGCTGAAGAGTCCCTGCACTCGCTACCCACTACTCGCTGGCCACTACTCGTCCTCAGGCCAAAAACGGGTAATTTTCGTCTATTTCGACTAAAGCGAGTGGGAGTTTGACAGCCGAGTCGAGCTGCGACTGGACGCTGAACTTTGCCTGCTGGCTGCTGACTGAATTTGCATTTCCAGACATTTGTGTGATTTTATGTGTATGCATGTACTCGGTTCGGTGCGCATGGCTGTGTGGATGAGAGGAGGAAATTACCGGCGAAACAATGAGTTGCAACAATTTTCAAATGGCAATGGCGAGCTGGAAAGCATGTAGCTGCAGCCAAAAAAAACCGAAGAAGAATAATGCCAAGTTGAAAATTGCTGCCTGGAAAACAATTTTAAAAGCAATTTTGCAGCAGCAACAACAGCTGAAGTAGTAACAGAAGCGCCAGCAAGAATATTAACACTATTGATACCTATGTATGTAATTATGTGCACACAGTTATGTGAAAAATAATAGCGATACGACATTTTGACCAGTTTGGTTATTTTTTTTATCAAAATGCAGTTCATTATCAAAAAAAAACCCACATGAATAAATCAAAATTTCAAACAGTGTAGAAAAGTTCAACAAAATTTTACAACAAAAAAACTTTTTATTAGGCATCTTTGGAAAAAATCTAGGTATGCAGTTTTATAGCCCACTCAATTCTAGCGAAAGCTTCAAGGTGATTTGTTGCTGATAATCTTTTTCTTGACGATGGCACGCATTTTCTTCCATACAAAGTCCGCTCGACTTTTTTTGTAAGGAAAAAAAAAATAACACCACCACAAAAAAAATATCAAAAACCAACACGGACTCCTAGCCGCTCGAAGCGTGCACTTTCTTAATCTAGAACTGATTGGACTATAAGACTGCGTACTTAGATTTTTTTAGAAATTCTTGGTAAACAGTTTTTTTTGTTGTAAAATTTTGTTGAATTATTCTTATATTTCTACAAACTTTTAAATTGGTTTTTGTTAGCTGTAATGAGCTGTATAAACAAAATACATGACATTAAAGAAACAAAAGAAAGTGTGAAAAGTATCGTGTCCGTACTATTTTTCACATGACTGTATGTATATGCATGCCTGTGGGCAGGCATCAGGCCTGCCAACTTTGCTCAAACCGTGCCATTTTTGGCCCCTTTCCACTTCTACTTTTTAGTTTTAGACTTCTTACAAATAGTAATACTCAGGGCTGCAATCTGGTTTTGTACAGAACCGGTTTTTAACCGAATTATAACTTTTTTCGGGCTTCGAACCGAACCACGAACCGTTTTTATTTTGAAATACCAAAACCGAACCGAAAACCACTCCAAAAAAAGAACAGCCCAGCGCCTTCGTCTTGGTCTGCAGGCTGTATCAGAGATACAGCCGCTAAATTTAAACGTAAATAAGATACGTGGTATGGTTAAGATCATATCCCAGTCAAAAAGGAGAGCCCACACTATGAAAAAAAGATCGGTAACCAAAGTGATAATAATATCGATAAAAAACATCGGTAAAAAATCGACAATAATATCAGTAGCAAAATCGATGAAAATATCGATAACAAAAATACATAACTAAAACGATTTCAAAATCTATCAAAAAATCCTTCACAAAATCCATAACAAAGTCTATAAAAAATATCGATAACAAAAGCGATAACAATATCGATAGAAAAATCGATAAAAATATCGATAACAAAATCGATAGCAAACTCGATAACAAAGTTGCTGTAGACTTGGGCGGGCTGAAAACATTATTGAGTGCGGAAACCGATTTATATTATATAAAGTGCACACGCCACTCACTTGACCTTTGCTTTATAAAAACCCCACAAAGTCTTGGGCATATCTCAAACCGATTGCTTTCACTAGATAGCGTTGTGTTAAGAATAGTTGAGCAATGGGATAGTTTGAAACTTTATTTTATTTCCTGCTTTTACGATGTAAATGGTATGCGATCTGGAGATCTGGCCGAAGGAATGTGTTGCAAAACTAAATGCTATTTTTTATTTCTACCGTATATTTTGCCCATAATTAACAATCTTTCCAAAGAGTTCCAAGCTGAAAGCTCTCGCACGCCATACTTAGATGCAACTAGCTATCAAAGCACATTGCCTCTTAATTATGAGTAACTTTATTAAAAAAGACGCGATCAGTAACAATATTAATATTGCTTTTAAAAATTAAATTAACCATATTAAAATATCTGACATTTTTATTGGAATGAAAGCTGAGAAATTTATGAAAAGTAATGTCAATTGTTCGGAAATTCTTGATGTTAAAACCAATACATTAAATATTTAGAGTTTCGGGACCAAATAAATTTAAGATTTGATTTCAAGTGTGAAGATATAAAACTTTTACAAATAATAACACCAGCGAAAGTAGTTTCTAGAGAAGATTTACCAATATAACCTCTTTTATATCGTATAGATGCATATTTAATTTTACTGAAAGAAATTTTTGGTGTTTTGATTTTTCTCAAGTTTTGGTGCTTTTAGGAAAGTTGACAGCCACGGGGTCTATGAGCGCAGTTAGTCAACGACGTAGCGTAAACGTGGGTTGACGTACGTAGCAGTATATCAAATTTACTGTTGATAGAGAGAAATAGAAGCAACGGCAACGTCATCGCCATACGGTGGTGAGTTTTCGTTAACACGCGAATCCCATAAGGTAGATCGTGTCTGCGTCAACCTACGTCTACGTTACGTCATTGACTGTTTGAGCTTTAATATTCGTGAGTACTCTCACATACTAGTTCTCTCATTCTGATCACACATTTTATTTTTTAACTTGGAAGGTTTGTATTTGAAACTAAATTTAGTTTGGTCATATATGTAGTCCAAAAAGTTTAAAATTAAAACCGAAATTTTTCACCAATAGTTCGATGCCTTACTACCTGGATCATAATATGCTATTGGAACTAGTAATCTAACTAGTACGAAAGCCACAACTGTCACCGACCCCGCTGCAGGGCAAATCAAGACATACACGTCATACTTACACATACATACACACAAAGCTTGTTAGTTAGAGTATCAAATACTTGTATAAAAAAGGAAAAACTTTTTCGGATGAAATATGTTATCATTTATTTTCATGTTAATTCCAAAGATTCGTACATAGCATTTTGTTATAGATTTACTTATTCTTTTTTCAAGCTTGGGTGGCTGCTTTACTGTTTTTGTTTTTTTGTAAATTCCATTGACTCTATTCACGCCGTTGCTTACATACAGATTTATTACCCAAAGAAGGGCAGATGCCTGAAAGCATTCTCAATTTGTCTTTGTAATTCTGCCATATTGCGCCTCATTAATTCTGCAGCTCTTTCCAAGTTTTCTGTGACATTTCTATCAACCCTATCCATGAATTGCAAATTTTCCTCAACATTCTCTATGTCATACAAGTTCTGCATGTATGTGCTTGAGTACTGGCTACCGTCTTTCGTACTTACAATTAAAATATCATTATTTCCATATTGACTAGCTTCTTCCTTAAAGCGTCTATCAACAAGTTTATCACCATTTTTTGACAAACATAAATTTCTGCGCATTACCGTTTCGGGATCTTGTGGCGAAATGGATTTGGTCACCACACACTGTTCTGTATCTTGCGGACATCTGACGCGGTCACACTGCCAGGCTCCTGAAATTTGCCGTAGAAATATACAGTTAGCATGAAAACGAATTAGAATCGTGGAAAAAATTTTCTAGAATTTTCTAATTGCGAAACTCATTGCTTACTTTCGCTTCTTACAATGCTCACATCTCCGAATCTCGACTCACTATAACTAAAGACTGCGTTCCTACTGCATACGCTACCGGCTAGGCATAAGTAAGCGAATGCGAGTAGTGTTAAGGTTGGAGAATGGCGTTGGCTTCGCGTTTGATGCATTTTAATTCTTATTGACAGTGCGTCTACGGGATTTTTGTGCTGTAAAAATGGAGTAGTTAGAGAAATTTAGGAGTTATTTTCACTGTCAATGAATTTCATTTGTTTATGCTTCCATACGCTTCTAAAATTGCACCTGAATTGCAATTGAACTGTGCCCCTGCTTAAGTGACGTGTCCCTCATACAAATACACAGCACTACTTAAGTATGTACTCACTTCTTCAAATATGTATTTACCTTCAATTGTACCACGATCACGTACCGTTCCGAATTACTTCAAATTGCTAAACGTTGTCTGTTTATATATGTACTACATAAAACTTTTGTGCATTCGATTATTTTTAGTTTAGCAAATTTTTATTGCAAAATTATTAATATTTTTCCCTAACTGCGCAATACTTTTTCGCCAGCTCAGAAAATCACTTTGAGATTATCTCAACCCGCCACCTACTGAACGATTTAGCAATAAAGTGGGAGATATATGACTAAAAGCTATGTAATTATTATGAAAAGCTCAGAACGCTGATAGTGAGATGAAAGCAAAAACGTAAAAAATCAATGCGCACGAATATACACATACGCACACATGAATATACATATGTACATAAAGGAAATATGTACTCGCAATTATTACACCGTGCGACAAAAACAAAAAAAAATCTAAACATACGAAAGAATGGTCCAAGTATAGTAAAACTGCGTTTTAAGTTTTTCATGACGTCAGGATTTTTTTTTAAAGGACTTGGAAGTTTTAAAGATACATACGAAAAATTTATTTAAAAAGGTCAATACAATGTAGGTTAGAATATGGGTACCAAACGTGAGAGAAAATTCTGTAGAATTTAAAAAAACAATAAAGTTTTTTGGTTTAAAAGATTGAATAGGTATTCAAAATGCGCTTTTAATAAATTTTATCTTTTTAAGTTATTAAAGTTTGCAAAACGAGATTCTATGATGAGTTCGTGCATATATTAGTCCTACAATAATAAAAAAAGAAATACTCCAAATTTTCAAGAATATTTAAGGACTAAATTTTTAAAGCAAATTTTCCATACACATTCGTCCNCTGACGTCAGAGAGAAAAACTAGGTACGCAGATTTACAAAAATTTACCCATAGCTTCGCGAATATATTCATTGTGTTTTTTTGTGTGTAAAATTTACTGTCGCACGGTGTTATACATTCAACGAATACAAAAAGGTGACAAAAGTTTTACGTTTGCGGTTGAGCGCTAAGAGACAAATTGAGTTGAGTTGTTGCCGTAAGAGACAGTCAATTTATTTGCGCTTTTGATTTGCTGTTATTGTTATTGTTTTATAATGATTGCATTGCATTATTTCTTGGAAAAGCGTTTGCTAATATTAAAAAATTACTTGTTTATTTTAACTAAGTCGACCTCTGTGTTGTTTTATGCAAGTACGTGTTTTTCATCACACTTGGTAACATTCTTCTGTGGCACACTGTACTAGTGTAGATACATTTTTTTTTTATGTTTTTTCTCAGTTAAAAATGTGCAATAATTTTTACAATTTGGCATAATATTACTGATAAGGATCTCCGATTTATAAGTAAATCTGTTATTGCTCATAA
>NW_016183327.1:0-5598 GCF_001687245.7 Rhagoletis zephyria | reverse complement strand
GTAATAACTCGACCTCAGCACCACCTGGCAGCTCATTTTTGCATTTGGATTACCTTTACCGTTTCCAATACATGTGTTGGATATTCGCCAAATCGGATCATAAAAAAGATATTTAGTAATAACTCAACTCCAGCGCCAACTGGCGGATTAAGTTGTGAAGCTAGGCTATCCCGAAACCCACTCAAACACACACACACAACTTTGTTAAAATCCCTCCAAGAATTATATACACATTCAAATTAATTAAATTATATTATATACACATTCAAAGATAAGTAAAAGTCAGTAGGTTTGTACTTTGCCAAATCCTCTTTTCAAAGAGCCCATTTTTCTCACTGAGTATTGATTGATTGATTTCATATATCTCCATACGAAGTGTTGCAGTACTTTACCATGAACACTTCCAGAGATATGCAGTATGAAATTCGGCTTGTGTGGTAGGTGCCGCGAACCCTTTTCTAATAGCTCCATATTTTCTCGCATGACTACGGGATTAATTTCATATATCTCCACACAAAGTTCTAGAGATATGCACTAAGAAAAATTTGACTTGTATGGGAGCTGCCACGCCTCGTTTTAAAATAGTCCGAATTTTTCTTCATGAGTAAGCGATTGATTACATATATTTCCATACCAAGCTCCAGTACTCTACCATGAATATTTCCAGAGGTTTGCAGTATGAAAAGTTCGTTTTGTATAGGATGTTCCACGCTCCTTTTCCAATAACTCCAATTTTTCTCCATTAGTATGTGATTGATTTCATATAATTCCGTATCAAGTTCATAAATCTTACCATGAACGCTTCCAGAAATATGCAGTATGAAATATTCGGGTTGTATGGGGGGTCCCACACCCTTCTTTAAAATAGGCCCAATTTTTATCCAAGAGTATGGGATTGATTTCATATATCTCCATACCAATTTCCAGTACTTTACCATAAAAACGTTTCCAATAGGTCCAATTTTTCTCCAAGAGTATGCGATCGATTTCATATGCGACAATACCAAGTTCCAGTACTCTACCATGAACACTTCCAGAGGTATGCAGTATGAAAAGTTAGGTTTGTTAGGTTAGGTGCCACGCCCCATTTCCAAGAGCTCCAATTTTTCTCCGAGAGTATGTGATTGATTTCATATGCATAAGTCAATACCAAGTTCCAGTACTCTACCATGAACACCTCCAGAGGCTTGCACTATGAAAAATTCGGTTTGTATGGGAATTGTCACGCACCCTTTTCCCAAAGCTCCAATTTTTCTCCAAGAGTATGCGATGGATTTCATATATCCCCATACCAAGTGCCAATACTCTATCATAAACACTTCCAGAGATTGCAGTATGAAAAATTCGGTTTGAAAGGGAGGCGCCACGCCCCCTTTTTCAATAGATCCAATTTTTCTCCAAGAGTATGCGATGGATTTCATATATGTATCTCCGTCAGAAATTTCAAAAAAATTGGTTCAGCCGTTCTCGAGTTTTGCGATATACAAATGTAGATGGTATGGCTGCTTTTAATATTGCGTTCACTTCAGGGGCGCACCCAGGAATATATTTTGGGAGGGGTTTATACTTCCGAAAATTTGCTTCAGATTAAATGAGCATTAAAGTACATTTATGCAAGTTTTATGTACAGTATGTAATAAATAAATAAACTTTTTGAAGTTTCATAAATTGCATTTATTTACATAAAATTAACAAAAAACTCAAACATTTGTAGCCGACTACGAAAAAGGGGTAGGTTATCAATTCGTCGGAATAGTATGCTAACGCATAACTTTGGACCACGTGAACCGATTTCAATAATTNTGCTAACGCATAACTTTGGACCACGTGAACCGATTTCAATAATTCTTTTTTTTATCGGAAAGATGGTACCTCAAGGGTCTTCCCGTAATTTGAAATTACTTGTTTAATATAAAGTTCTATAAACACAAGATGCGCTCAACTTGCAAAAGTAATAAAAAAATTTAAAAAAAACCCACCCCTTGTGTGCGCTAATGGTTCACTTAGACTGCTTTTACACAGTTCGAGTACACATGCGTCTGTACCGTCAAGTCGTTTCAACTTTCTTGTTTTGCTTTTGGCATTTTCGTTGTTTCCCATTTAAAGAACCAAAAACTTGAATTGTTAAGTGTCGAGATCTAAAAACTGTTCAGCTACAGAACTAAATCCATCAGCCGATTTTATGACTTTATTTTAATGATTCATTTATTGAGAGAGCACAGTATCGATTTTTTAATGCCGAAAAGCGGATCTGATATATCAAACGTGCTGGAATGAGAGTTAAAATCCTGGCGTAAGCAGCGGAGTGGGTCAAGCAATTCAAAATTAGTTTTACAAGCTTTCAGAAATAGGGGACAAAAGTGTCTTGATACCCGGGAGGGAACATTAAGGCTAACTTCGCCCAGAAGAAGCGGTTTTGAAATTGAGCCTGTTAGTAATTTAACTATAAAAATTGTACCAAGCATTTGCCTGCGGCTGGAAAGTGTAGGTAGGAAATTTCTTAAAGCAAAAAGTAAAAATTGCTTTTGAATTGATTCTATCTTGTCTGAGTAACTTTGATACCTAGGATTCCAACCCACGGAACCGTATTCCAGAATTGGCCTAACTAATGTTGTAAACAGGGTTTTAGTGATATAACGGTCACAAAATTCTTTTGACCATCGTTTCACAAATCCAAGTGCACCTTTAGCCTTGTTGACTGTCACATTAATATGAAGATTAAAATTAAGCTTAGGATCCGCTGTGATACCAAGGTCCACAAAATTGTATACCTGTTCCAGGTTATGGTTACCTATTGTATAAGAAGCGGGATGAACAGCTCTTCACGAAAAGGACATTACTTTACATTTCTTAAGATTTAGAGGCATAAGATTTACTTGACACCAGTAAGCCATGCTGTTTAAGTCTGATTGTAGCAGAGACCTTTCTTTAATTGAAACGTACGGTTTATAAAGCTTTACATCATCTGCATACATTAAAATCTTGGAAAATTGTATATCTGTAGATATATCGTTTATAAAAATCAAGAACAGAATCGGGCCTAGGTGGCTACCTTGAGGGACTCCTGGAATAACATCAATGACGTCAGAGATGGTATTTTTAAACATTACCCTTTGTGATCTATCATAGAGGTATGAAGAAATCCAACGTAGAGGTGGAAGACCAAGAAGATCAGGTGTATAGATAAGCAACGAGTGGCACACTTTGTCAACAGAATTGAAACGTGTAAATGCAAATAGAAAACACAAAAGAGAATGAGCAAGAATTGCTTTCAAGTACTTGAATCATGTAAATCGGGTGTTACGTACTAAAAAAATGCCGGTTTTTTATGCTATATAATTACGCATATGTATGTACGTAAATATACATATACAAATGTAAGTGCTAACAGCAATGTTAGTTGCGCCTTGTGGCAACATAAACGACTCTATATACATAATTGCCTACGTTATTTCTCCATGAACTGTACATACATATTTGTTTTTATACCCGCGCGCACTTGTGCACAAGGGTATATTAACCTTGTTCGCATAACGGTTGTTTGTAACAGTCAAAACGAATCGAGATAGATGTGGACAAATAGATACATAAATGACCAGAATGAAAAGAGAACTCGGTTAAGCCATGTCTGTCTGTCCGTCCGTCTGTCCGTGTACACGATAACTCGAGCAAAAGTTGAGATATCTCAACGAAATTTGGTATGTGGGTTGCCCTGTGTCCGAGGTAGGTTCGTATTGAAAATGGGCGAAATCGGTCTGTAACCACGCCCATTTCCCATATAACGGTATTTTCGAAAAATGCAAAAACTGCGATATTTCAGTAAATATTAGATGCAAATTATTGAAAATTAGCATGTGGAGTAGAATTGTGGTAACAAATAATACTGTTATGAAATTTTTGGAAAATGGGCGTGGCACCGCCCACTTATGATGAAATGCTGTATTTCAGTAGCCGCTTCACCAATCCCTACCAAACTCGGTACGAGGCTTGGGTAGGGTCTAGCTAAGAAATGTGTTGACAATTTTTGAAATCAGGCAATAACCACGCCCACTTGCCATATAACGGTAATTTACAGAAACACGAAAATTGCCATAAATCAGTAACTACTGGAGCTAACTCACTTAAAATCGATGATTACAATAACCACTTAGCTTAAAATTATAATATTATACATTTTTGGATAATGGGCGGTGCGTCGCCCACTTATGACCACAAATGTGTATCTCGGTAACAGATTTATCAATTTCTACCAAACTCGGTGCACTTAATAGCCTAGGTACGAAAAAGCAATTTGTTGAAAATTATTCAAATCGGACTAAAATTACACACGCTTCCCGTATAACGGTAAATTTCAGAAATACTAAAAGTCCGATATTTCAATGAGGACGCTAATTTACTCCAAGTTAATAGTTACAACAACCTCCTAACAATAAATAAGACTGCTATAGACTTCTAGGAATTGCGCGTAGCACCGCCCACATTATAACTGCAAAGGTGTACCTCGGTAACCACTTAATCGATTTGTACCTAACTAGGATCAATTATATCATTAAGTCTAACACTGCATATTATCGAAAACGTTTGAAGTCGGGTAAACATCCCTACTTATCATGCAAAGGTAGTTCAGGGAACGTTGAAACGACGACATTTGATACCTGCGCCGGATATATAAAGTTCGGTTTCGCCCGAACTTATACATCTGTACTTGTTTTAACATAACCCACCCGACCAACGTACATGAGAATGCATCCGTTTTAGATATTTTATAAACGCTTTCACGTACAAAACTATTGAGAACGGGTTCCGAAAAGGTATCATAAAAGTATTACCTGTTTCTCAGTTTTTAGCAGCAGATTTCTCGTTCTCGACATGCGTTTTCAAACGTAGTGTTTTCGATAGTGGGAACGTACCTCAGTTATTTCCATCCGTTTCGATATCGAGAAATGCAATGTTTTTGATCCGTTCGATTATCGAGAAAGTAACGAAAGCGTTAGGAGTTTGTTACCCATCGAGAATGCATCGAGAGAAAAATCGTAAACAAACATTAAAATGACTAGTTTATTCCCATACTTAACATAATAAAAGATTACAGTAGTTCAACTTCCTCGTGTTTTAAAACAAAAATTAAGTTTATATAAATGTATTTAGATGTGATTTAGGTAAATGTTATAGTTATTAAAATAACAAATGTACATTAGTTAAGAGTTTTAATATGAAAATATGCAATTAAAACTTATTATTAACTGACTTCAAAAAGGAGGAAGTTTATCAATTCTTTGGAATATTTTATTTTATGTACCTACATATATTAACGGGTAACTTTGGACAACGTGAACCGGTTTAGATTCTTATTTTTTTATAGGAAAGGCGGTACCTCAAGGGTGGTCCCATACTTATCACCGTGTCATGAAGAAATGATCTTAACTTTTTGTATGAGCATTGAAGTCGCTGGTATTTTTTGCTTAAAAATTACTTGTTGTTGAACATCACTTTCCATCCTTTTTTTCTTGATATTCATGGATTTTGCAAGCTCCGTCCTGATCCAGAATGAATAGAGAAATCGATTAAGCCATGTCTGTCTGTCCGTTCGTCTGTCCG
>NW_016183326.1:0-5598 GCF_001687245.7 Rhagoletis zephyria | reverse complement strand
TGAAAAGTGAACCGGTTCGGGGAAAATTAAACTCATGATAAGACTGATTTTTTTTTTAGTACTTGAATTAAAAACTTGGAACATTATACTTAATAATTTTGAATTGCACGACCTACTCCGTTGCTTATGCCAGGATTTTAACTCTCATTCCAGCACGTTTGATATATCAGATCCGCTTTTCAGCTTTAAGAAATCGATACTGTCCTCTCCCAATAAATGAATCATTAAAATAAAGACATAAAATCGGCTGATGAATTTAGTTCTGTAGCTGAACAGTTTTAGATCTCGACACTTAACAAACTCCTGCCTATCTTGACTCGGCGGAAAAATTGAAAATACCAGGGACATAACAGTTATAAGTTTTATCGCAAAAACGTTGCTCCATAACCGTTATTAGATGAGTAATATTTTTTATTTCGTTGATAAGAGTTATAGCCTAACGTTTATTTTTTACGTTACCCTATAACTGTTATGCCGGAGAAATATTTTTGTTCCGTTGCCGATAAGATAAGTTATTTTACAACGTTTATTTTCTACGTTGCTTGATAAGTTATTTTATTTTATTCTATGACTGGTTCGATATACGTCTGTGCACAATATTCTAGGGACCGAAAATAACCAAATATCCAAATTCAACAAATTTGGTATCATATTAAAGAGGACTGAAATAGATTTTAAACAGAAATAACGAATGAAGGTTATCACCTCTATTTATAACTTAATAATAAAGAAATTCATTTGAATACATACCTGACCCAATGTTTGTTCTATGGTAATTAATTAACATTTTTTATTGAAATATTTTTCAATGTGTGGCTTTCCTCGTTTCGACATTTCAGTGTTAAAGCTATTTCAGTCCTCTTTCATTGATACCAAACTTGTTTAATTTGGATAAGCCGTTTGTTTATTATCCGGTTAGGACGTTTATTTCGGAATAAAAAATATTTGGCCAAGTTTAACTCGTAAAAAAAATAACTGCGATTTTCAGTCCCTTCAATATTCGCATTCGCAAAGGATCCGCATCGATTTTTGGTTGCGAATGCGAATGCGAATATTCGCAACAACCCTGATACATACATATGTATATGTTTTGTTTAGCTTCGTCAGTGTAAGCGCACATCGTTTTTCGTATAGATATGAACCCTGCAAAAAATGCGATTAGTTCGAATGACTATGGGATCAGTTGCAAAGAGACATGCGACCAAATATTAGGGGCGGCAAATATGGCAAAAAAATACACCGATTGTAATAAGACACGCACGACCCAAAGTAAAATCTCAATAGAGCGACACTTAACCCTTAAAAGCCATAAAGCCAGTAAAATGAATACAAAATGAGGACCGGAGGAGTGTTATCAGTTTGTTGGGTCCATTTACCCAAACGCGGACATCGTTCTTCGCATGTGTGTGTGTACTCCCGCAAAAAAAGGTAGGATGTAGTACCCAACTAATTGGAGCTGAGAAAGGGCGGGCTGATAGCATAGCGCCTAGGGCGGATAAGACTGCAATCGAAGCGGAGGAACATTAAACATTTTCTTTACTCTTATACTTACTTCTCATACCGGCATGAAAATCCTTGTGAGCCATACACAGAATAACAATTTCCTGGAGGAATAACTGCAGCTACAACGGCAATAGCCGTAAACTATATTTAATGTGAAAATTCCTATAATTTTTTTTATTGGGATTTCTACCTTAATTTATGTATTTTGTTTGCTTTTTTGCAATAATTCTTCAATTTCTACGCCATTCAGTTGTTTCACCATTCGCTTCATTCGTACTACGCGCTCTCTGTTCTTTTTCAAATTATAATTTCAATTTCGCTTATTGCAATCTGAAGAGCGCCATAAAATGCAATTGTAAAATTAATAATAGACCGCAGCGTTATGAGCGCATCCAGCGTTATGAAGCATATTGAATGGAGGCAGAATGGAATTTACTGCACTGCTTCTACTGAGCTCAGCAATAAATACAGTTTGCTGTGTGTAAAATTTTATTGTTTTCCTTACAATACCTTCGTTTATACATATGCACGTATGTATGTATTCCCATATTGTTTAAACCAACAGACCAAAGTAGGCACAGAGTTTGGTTTAACGTCTTTACTACGCATGCCGATTTAAAAGCTGATGAATATGGCACCCGGATGTGATGGTGACGTTGCTAACAAACAACATTTATCGGCACGAACTAAAAAAATTGTTCAACTGGGCCTTTTTCCTCAAGTGGACCTATGTACTTCAACCTAGGTGGAGCCACTTCCATGGCTGTACCCTATATAGCATTGCAGTCAAGAAGTATACGTAACTCGGCACATAAAGGCAAGCCTCCGGTTGCGATGGCTGCAGTTAAAACACTAATCACACCAAAAAAGTCACAATGGCTAATCAAGCTCTGGGATTTCGTGCAACCCTAGAGATACCAAAACGAACCTGGCCAAAAATGCCAAAATCTAGTGGCTTGGAATGCACAATTTTTGGTATCATGTGGAAGATAAACCTCCAATTAAGAAAAGTTTATAACATATCCTGTGATAAAATAAAGATCAAAGAGAGTATGTGCGAGTACGGAAATGTACGATATGGCGTATGAGTAACATTATTTCCTGCTTCTATTTTATACCAAAAATTGTTGAACATTTTCATTTGACCATTTAAGAGTTGTTTATTTATCCATCGATTTTCATCGTTGGCAGCTTGATTTTGACAAAGCAACAGGTTTCAATACAAATGGAAAAATTATAAATAATGTGTTATATTTTTAGGTTTATCCTTGTTAAAGTATTGAATTTTTTTATGATCTGGAAAAACGGTATGCAGATCCATAATCCACGACCCAAAATTAAGGCTACGTGGAACGGCATTTTTTTGTGTCATTTCAAAACTCGAGTATTTTCCTACAGTGTAATAGATTGGCGCCTCACAATATGTTAGTGTTGGAGGTTAGCCGAGGGGCGACCGCTCTTAGAACAAACTTTTTTGCGTTTTTGTTTTAGATGTCGGAGACTGAATTCTACTTTTAACCACTACACCACAGCGGCCGCCTCAGTATTTGGTCTTGCGATATTTTAGTGACATACAAAATATTGAAGTAGATAGCATCCAAGAGATTTTAATAATTATGAAAAAAAGAAAAAAACTAATTTAACAGAGAAAAAAAAAAAAAAAAAAATTAAAATTGTTTGTATTTTTTTTTTTTAATTTATATTAAAGCCTGTTTTTGGATGGATCAAAATAGACAAAAAAACAACAAGACATGAAAATATGTAATAATTTTTGTATGAAATAGCAGCAGGAAATAATGTTACTCATACGCCATATCGAAAATTGAGGTACTCGTATCTGCTGAAGTCTGATGAGGCTAGAGCTTCTACCGCTTACACTTTTTTGTTTTTTTATTTTATTTTTTCTAACAACCAAATCGTGGTACAAAGCTGAATAACATTGCTAAAAATTAAATATTAGGTTTATTAAAGACACTTAAAGGAAAGGAAAAATAGTCTCTGAGCTGGGAATTTTAGCTGCTGAAGTTAACACGCCATTTCCATTAATTTTTCTATACACAGCGAAAGGCACACACACTTTTGTTACATACACTTAAGGACTGATGTCAAACAGTCTGTTGAAGGTAAATTTTATCTATTTATGTATGTAATTATGTAGTTACCTTGAGCTACGCACACAAATATGTATAACACCTTTTCTTTGTCGTTGAAATGAATTGTAAGGATAATAAACTCTGGCCTCGGGAAACTAAATAGATTGGATAAGAAAATTCTTGCTATGCTGTCATCTTCATTCATATTTGCTGCGCAGCGTCTTATAAGGACTTTTGCGTTGACCAATATAAAAATAGTGTTGCTAAGCAAAACGTAATGTCATGTAATGTCAAAAATTATTAGTTTAGGTTGAAAGAGCAGAACCTCGCCTACTCATAGGCCACAAATAATAGCGCTGAGATAACATTTGAGTTAAGTACTAATCTCTTTCTATGCTAAGAGCTCTTATTTCCACCTGTGCGATATCTGCAAGTATTGCAAGGCTTTGTCGAGAGTGCGTAATCTTCTTCTGTAATCCTGATGTTCCAGAATAAAGCCTAAAGCAGAATAGTTTTGGCTCAGTTATTCAAGTTTTTCGTAAATCAATCTTTGAAAAAAGTTAAAAAAACAGCATAAAAAATCTCATTATTACGATTCCGTTGAAAATGTTAATTTTTTTTAAATATTTTCATGCAAATTTTTCAAACTTAAACCGTATTGTCATTTCATTTGGATTTTTTTCAAAAAACATCTTTAATAGGGCATTTCCACCAAGGCTTAACTGCAGTTTATGCCCATCGGAAAATCGAGATTATCACTCGAACGGGATAATTGGTCATATCAAGTATAAGCAAACGAAAGTACGAAAGTAAAAAGTAAGAAATAAACATATCAATCGCCCCATGTTAAAATAATTGGTACTTAGCTGAGCTCTTAACTGCAGTTAAGCTTTTGAGTGCAAATAGGCTATAAGAAACTATTTTCATTCATAAAAAACTCCATTTTTGGAGGTATTTTCAAATCGCTCCAGCTAACGTAAATCTTAATTTTTTTCCAAAATATTTTGGTGGACGTCTTAAAATATAATAGATTTTATAATTCCAATGGAAACACAGTAACGATTTTTTTTCGTATGGGGAGTGATGCAGTCTAATCTACCGTTTTATTATAGTATAGAAGATATGTGCGCCAACTCTTCTTGTTTTTGTTTATTTAGCTGCGGGGGCTTAAGAATTGTTGTGGCAACTCTCACACACTACATACTTGATTACGAGTTTTTGCGATGTGATAGGACAGTGCGAATTGGCCATTAGCAATGATTCGAATGCTGTTGCTAATTTAATTATCACTTGTTTCCTATTTATTTTTGTTTTTATTGAAGGATGTAATGCTTTAAGTGCTCATTTTATGTACTATTAGGTGACTACTGAAATACAATAGATAAGAAAAGAAGCTTAAAAGCACATAAATACACGTCTATATACATACATATCGTCGTTTAAAGTACAAAACCGCGTATCGTCGTTCAGCAAAACGGCGTGACTGACATTTTTTGCCAAAAATTGATTTCGTTCACACAAGCTCTTGGCTCAAGAAATGCGATTGCTTTATAAAAAAAAGAGAACCATTTTGAAATATGAGTGTTTTTACTCTCTAGAAAATAATTTATGCTACCTCCCTTACCGGTTTTGCATTATCTTGATACGCGGTTTTGCACTTTAAACGACGATATGTATGCATATCTTTTTCTTAACGCTTCTTTAATGGAAATAAGCCAATAAGGGGAGTATTAAAAATCTTTAAATGGCAGAGGTTTATTTGGTAGTATTTGGTAAATACAAAGTGTCAAAAGAATTACTTGGCTCCGTTAGCGAACCTAATTATGTTAAGGCTTGTAATCCGATAAAGTGAGTCGTTAGCAATTTAAGCGAAAAAGCACAACATTTCAAATACTAATTGGGTGCTTTTAATAACAGTACTTACGAAGCTTTGATGTTTGTTCTCGAACAGTAATTGAAAAATATGTTAGATTGGCTTTTCGAATAATATGAACTGTGGGCA
>NW_016183325.1:0-5599 GCF_001687245.7 Rhagoletis zephyria | reverse complement strand
GCGAGGGTGCGAGATTGATCCTCCGTGAGGGGTGTTCTGCGTGAAGCGAGGGAGTAGACAGAGGAAAAGATAATTCAATTTTCTCTTTCAGAATTGGTAGATGAGAATGAATAAAGGATGGTGAAGAGGGTCGTGAATATTGTACACTGAAATGAGGGAAGTACTTACTTTTCAATGTCCTCAACATCTACGCCAGTTGTCGGTATGCATTTTCCAAATATGTTATCTGTTGTAGAAGAACGTAAGAAAATTTGAATTGCGCGGATACTTTTCATTGATACGGTGTATGTATATACTGGTATTAAACTAATACAATCTTTTAACCAGCCTTCGATGGATGTTTTTCAAGAAAAGAATACTGGAACACACCTTAGGATCCAACCAGCTTCTTGTGAGAGTGTATAGTATACCTCAACTAAGCGTTAAGTAAAGTTATTGTAAACTAGGCATAAGGCGATTTGTTTCTATACCATAAGTGGCAGACTTATGGGTCTAGCCCGGAGTTATGACCGCCCAGGACACCATCTTGTAAATGGTTAGCGAGAAAACTGTACTGGTTTTAATAGCCACTTAGCCGTCTGAATATTTCTTTCTTAAACTGCTCGAGTTAACAAGCGATATGTTCTTTGTGCTATCTTAATATTTTAAACAATATTAATGAAGAGGCGGTGAGTGCCGAGATGGAAGTTGTGCAGTAAGGCAAAGTCACTGTCCGAGAGTTAGGCTAGGAGGGAAGCGACAGTTAAAGTTCACTAAGACTTTGCATTATGATGCCGAGGAGTGGATTTCCCCAGACCTACCCCTAAAAGTTTTTAAATCATCCTGACTCTCGGCCGAACCCTAATAGATACTCTAACGCAGTAGTCCGGCAAAAATCTGAAACGCATTCTCCACAGCGCGAGCCGTTCGCAAAGGAGTTTCTGAACGGATTCTCCTCTGCAGGAATCGTTATTCAGGGCTCCGGTTAATATGTTAGGGTTTGGCCGAGTTTCTCCTCCGACTTGCGGCGTGCGCCTTGATATAGTCACACTTTCCTCTACGCTGTCCATGGAAAGCACGGGAAACTTTTTTTCCAAAAAGTTCCTCAGTAAACTTCTTGGAGGGGAGTGGAAACAATGCGGAACGGAAACAGTGACGAGTCTAAACTTCTGCTTAGTTTCCATAGAAAACAAAGAGGAATGTTTATACATTGCTTCCAAATGGAAACTTTCCATATCATCCTTGAGAGTATGAGTAGAGTAGACTATGACGAGGTACGAATAGCAAATACGCTGCCTGCCAGCTGAGCTATTCAAGTACGGCGGCGAGGGGTTGACAAGGTGCATGCATAAACTCTTAAGCATGCAGAATATGGTTAGATGAACGCATGCCCGACGACTGGCCCAATCCACATGAAAGGCGACTCGCCATTTATAGCATAGGTTACAAGGTCTTATCGAGCGTATTGTGTGAAAGGCTGAAGCCCACCGGCAACGAACTGATTGGGCCTTATCAGCGTGGCTTTAGACCTGGCAAATCCACCATAGACCAGGTATTCATAATATGCCAAATTTTGGAAACGACTCGCGAGAAAAGGATCGACCATCTATTTGTCGATTTCAAAGCCACTTTCGAGGGCACTAAAAGGAGTTGCCTATACGCTGCGATATCTGAATTTGGTATCCCCTCGAAACTTATTTGCTATCAAACGGGGTTTCAGATAGGGCGATTTCTTTAATCGGATGTTGGAGAAGATAATAAGACTTGCAGAACTGAACCGCTCATGAACAATTTACCCTTTTACAAGATGGATAAGGAAGCAAAGCGATTGGGTCTGGTGGTAAACAAGGACAAGACGAAGTATCTCCTGTCATCAAGCAAACAGTCAGCTCATTCGCGTCTTGGCACCAACGTCACTGTTGATAGTCATAATTTAGAGATATAAGAGCATTTCTGGACACCGACGCTCCAGCTCTGAAAGTATTCAACTCGGAATCCGCTGGTGGTAGCAGAGGAAGAGGGGGGCCCCCATAGCGATGGAGAGACCAAGTGGAGAGGGAATTGCCTTCGCTTGGCATTTCCAATTGATGTCAGTTGTCACAGAAGATAAACAACTGGCGCGCTTTGTTGAACTCGGCCAAAAAGTACGAGTAGAGTACATACATAGTTATATACATACATACATACATATCGTCACCTGAAATGCGAAAAGCCGTGAATAATAAAATTTGTTTTTTTTTTTTTTAAAAAATTGGTGTGAGGACTTGCAATTCGATGTAATACATCATAATCAATCAAAAAGGTAATTTAAGAATTTTTGTTATTTAGTTACAGCCTTTTGCAATTCAGGTGACAATATGTAGAATCAATATTTTTGCAGTGCACAAAAACACAATTCCTAAAAAAGTTTGCTTTTTAAATTGAGCTTACCATCGAAACAGACTTCGCTACCCTGAAGGCAAAGCGTCCGCACAAAATGACAGCCTGCAAGAAATTCAAAAAAAAAAAACCAAATAAATTAGAAAACCTGATATAAGCCGAAAGCTTTTAGTACATTCATTCAAAGAGCTATTTTTATTTAGAAAAAGAAAAGTGTTAAATCACTGTGCCTACAGAGTTTTTGTGTGTGGTTGAATAAATTAAGTGAAATGATAAATTGTTCTATTAAGCGAATTATATTCCTTTTATGTATAATTTATTTTGACTTTTATGCTTACATAGGAAGTGGGAAAAGTCACAGCTGCTGGTTTTACTCAGTTTTGCTTGCAAATATTTTTTTTTGATTTTATTTAATGTAATAATGTATTATTGCAAAGAAAAAAATTCCCCAATTTGCACGCATTGTATTACAAGTGCCAGCTAAAGTAATGTTTGCCAAAATTTTCCTTTGAGCGTGCGCCATTTTTAATTTAATCTGAAAAAAAAAAAAACGGATCAACAACCAGCCAGCCAGCCAGCCAGTCACAAACCAACCACAATTCCACTGCAATTTGGCTTAAGTAAAGGCCACAAAGTGTTAACTAACGTATCTTTGAAATATTGTATCTAAAGCACTCTAAGCAATTATGTAAGCGTACACTCGCGCGTAACAAACGTCAAAGCTTGAATGGGCGACGATGCTTCGCACAATCCCACGCGCGTTAATGCATCAAAAGCGTGAAAGGCGAAGCCAAAAAAGCAGGCGGCATCAAGAACTTACTGACTTACATACACACACACATTTCATTGCTTTCAACTTGCGTCGCCTACACATCCCCCTATTCGTCATATTCACTAGCGCGCACGCAAAGTGAAAACCTACATTCAACACCTACACAATGTTCGCACAGCGACAAGCATGACCGTGCATGTACGGAGCACTCTCTCCCTCTAGTGGCACTGTTGTAACTATTGTTGCTTTAAATGTTTTGTATGTTTTGTAATGAATCATGTATCATGTGTGAGCGTGTTTGCTGTTCAAAGCATTTTCGGAAGTCCTTCAGTTCTAAAAGCGTACAACAATAACAATACACAACGACGCATCATGGCTATTCTTGTGGCTTCATCGCTTCGTTGAGTGTTCTTTGCTGATAAAGGATTTGATATGTGTGCGTAGGATATGTATTTGCGAATGTATGCTTCATTGTATTTGTGCTCATGAATGCGTATGTATGTATGTATGTGGTGCAGGCTTTGTTAATCTTATCCACCTTTGATGCGTTGCGGCGCCAAAAAGCGTACTTTGTTCCACCGGAAAATGTACAGCGATGACAGTTTGACGCAGGCGTGAGTTTGAAGTTATTGCTTTGCGAGTGGTGTGTGCTGAGTGGCAGTTTAATTGAGGTGTTTTGTTATTGGGTAATTTAGAGAATCGGATGCTAACGTTCGACCTAAAATGGGATTTCTTTTGTATGTTTTCATCAAAGGAGAAAAAAGATAAAATCATTTAATTATCTTAGTATTTGACACTTAGCTTGATAGCCTAGACCCCTCGAGTCTGAAAATGCCAAAAAATTTATGATACAAGATCTTCCTCGTTCCTCCATTATCGTAAAAGATGACGTTATCGTTAGAGATGGTTGTCCTTATACTAGTTACCACAATCGATACCGTAATCGTATCAAAACGGTTATCGTTAAAGTTATTGCTATCGTTATTTTTACCGTTTTCTTTAAAGTTGCACTTTTTACTAACATATCCGTTATTTCAAACGGGATCGTTAAGAGAATCGATACCGTTGGTGCTATTGTTATAATTTTAATTATCGTGATCGTTATCATAAGCGGTATTGTTGAAGTTGCCGTTATCGTTATTTTTATTTTTGTCGTTATCGTTATCTTATGCGATGTTGGTATTGGTAGGCATCTCGGGAAAATTGGAAAATTATTTGTGATAAAAGGGCTTCCCCGTACTCGCATTCATTGCTATCACTATTAGTATGCATGTATCAGAAATCGAGTATACAGTTATCAGAATCGATATCGTCAAAGTTATCAGTTATTTTTAAAGCTATCAGTTACCGTTAAAGTTATTGCTATCGTTAGTTTTATCATTATCGTTATTTGTATTATGTAACGATGACTTTATTGCTATCGTAATATTTATTTCTACCGTCAGTATTGCCAGAATTCTCTAAGTAGATATCGTTTTCGTCATCGTTAAAGTCGCGTTATCATTATCTTTTTAGGTATGGTAATCGTTGTAAGTACCATTAGATATCATTATCGTTATATTTTTAACTATTTTGATCGAGACTAGAATCGCTATCGCTGAAGTTATCGTTATCGTTATCATTATCGTTGTTGTTACAACCTTCAATATTGTTTTCTATATACTTAAAGTAGTCGTTAACGTTTTCGCTAATGTTATCGCTATCGATGTCTCTATCGATTTTACTCGTTATCTTGACGTCCAATTGAAATTCAATTTGCATACGCATGTTACATATCAAAAGTGACAGAAAACCAATATTCAATCCATCTCACTGAAAGAAAGTCCGGTCTAGAGCTGTCAATGCTATTTTGTGTTGGACATATATGTATGCATATTAGGGTGGTAAAAAAAAACAAAATGCATGTGAAAAATTAAAGTCGGAATTGTAATGCTCTCACCCACTAAGATTGTTCTATATCGAAAAAAATTTACCCACACTTTTTTAATTTGAAATCTAAAAATATTTAGAGTTCGCTCAAAGCGTTCATAATTTTCCATGTACTTTATATGGGTAGAAACAACTTTTCGTAGAAATGGTAAAAAATTCTTTAAAATCAATATTTTTCGTCCGGAGAATTCTGTTTCGCTTCAGGAGATTACCAGTATTAACACCCAAATGTTTATTTAACCACTTTTTCATGCCCAGAAAATGCAATGGAAGGCCAATAGAAAATCTTTGGTATTAAAAAATGGTTAAATTAAATTGGGTATTATTATTGGAAACCTCCTGAAGAGAACCAGAGTTTTCCGATCGAAAAATATTGATTTTCAAGAATTCTATGCCACTTCTACGAAAACTTGTTTTTTTTCCCCCATATAAAATACATAGACTTTATTCTTCTTGGACCAGCCTAATATACATATGTACATACGCACATCCTATATTCTTGCTTACGACCCTTCACACACATACATATGTACATCTCTT
>NW_016183324.1:0-5599 GCF_001687245.7 Rhagoletis zephyria | reverse complement strand
GTAGTTGGTTGAATAAGGAAAATGAATTAGCAACAAGAGTTTACGGGATCTACATAGCTCAGTGGTTAACGCTTCTGACTTTGAACATCGAATTCGCAGGTTCGATCCCTGCTGAAGTCTAGCAAAAGAAGTCTGATGAGGAGATGTGGTGATCTCCGAAATAGTGCTATAACTTCTACCGCTTAGACTTAGTTGCTTTTTCAATTTTTCCTAATAAACAATCGTGGTACAAAGCTCAATAAAAATATTAAAAAATAAAATGTTAAGAAGCCACAATAACATTGACAAATAAATTGTTTTTATTCCTTATATTTTTTCGTTTAAAGTTTAAGCTATATAAATATCATTAAATTTAATAATGATTTAAAATGCACAAATTTATTTTCGTTTAATTGATTAGGTTGCCCAATTTAGCGGAATTTCTGCAATTTAACAAACTGTTCACTTAAACGAGTATCGGTTAATTGATTCCCCGGTTAATTGAACAAAAAATTTTTAAAATTTTGAAGTGCAATTATGCGGGGAATAATGTATTGTCTATGAGGTCCATTTTAGCAGCATGTTCGAAAAAAGGCCAATATTTCAGAGACGTGGCTCCTAAAAATCCTTTCTTGTTGTGCTTTAGGGGTATTCTGCTTTGGAATTGCCGTTTGGGTGGCAGATGCACCTTGCAGTTTTGCCATATGTTTTAGCCATTCGTGGGAATCGCAGTGTAGTTCACTGTCGATAACTCTGAGGGAGAAACTTTTTATTTCCGCTTCAGACTCGTCAGGAAATGCTTAGATACTAAAAAATTCGTCAGATTTCTCATTACCTCATAAATATTCCTAGAAACCTAGACCATGGGGACGTCTTCTTACTTGGATATCGAGCTTAACGCCCACTTACACTCTCTGAATACTTTGGACCTGGGTGACTGGTGATGCCTGTGTTTCAGTGATCGGACTTGAAAAAAAATTTGTGTGTTAGAATCTGGAAAAAATGTAGTAGATTTCAAAAAAATGTGGTAGATCTCAGGTTTTGGATCAAACTCTGTACAAAAAGTAAAAAAATTCTGCAAGGTTTCACATAAATTGCAAACATTTTAATTAGAATCTAATAAAAATTAATTTTAGTATAATAAAGTGCAAGATTGAAGTTGCTAAAAATAGCGTTGAGTTTAGGCAATTTTTTTCCTTTAACGTGTAAAGCAGTTCCTTCCATATCAAGATATTTTTCGAACATATTTTGAACAGTTTTTCTTTTTATTACTTCACGATGAAGCGAGCAAACGCTACTTGGGATTTGCCGATTTTGACAATTTTCAAGTAAAAGTAAACAACGCTTTAGAAACTTTAGATGCACTGAAATTTGCTAATACTTTCACAAAAATCGCCGGTTTTTAACATTTCCGCTATTAATTATTTTTATAAATCGTATATTTTGCAATTTAACACAATACAACCACGTTTCCTGTCGAAAAATTGAATATTGAGAAAATTTAATATTTTACAGTTTATTTTATAATCCCATTTTGCCTGTTGTTAGTGTTTAGTGTTGGACAATTTTTGCTCTTAAACTTAAGAAAATTATGTCGAGCAAAAATAAAACTACTCAAAAATGCGACTATGTGGTAGATTTCAGACTTTGTGTGGTAGTTGTGGTAGATGCTCAAAAAAGTGGCAGATCTACCACAATGTGGTAGAAGTCCGATCACTGCTGTGTTTGGCTTTCTAAGAAAATGTATTATTTTTGTACTCCTTCACTGTTTCTTTTACGCCAGTATTTCTTTCTTTCACAGCCAATATGCAATATCGCATTAGACCGATTCGTAGGACGCGGCTTAATTATTCCTTAAGCACCTGCATATTAGCCAAATGAACCCTGTCTAATTCAATGAATGTCAACAGGCGACCCCAAGCTCCCCTTTGATTCACTACAGGTGTTGGAATCCTAAATGTGGCTTTTTTAAGTCTATGTACTTATCATCTGGTACAGCTAGGGACCGAATGGTCTATGTATGGTGTACAACCACCTAGATTCCTAATAGATTCCAGATTGAAAACTCAAGGAGTAACACTGAAAGAGCTCAATAATTTTTCTCTTTTAAATGTGCACAGGGAATTAGAAGTAAAAATATAAATATAACAAGTGAGAAAGTCTAAGTTCGGGCGGAGCCGAACATTAAATACCCGGCGCAAGTATTGAATATCTGTTTCTCACCTTTCCGAAAGCTACCGATACATGGTGTACAGGAGTGTATCAATTTTGAGTAAATTAGCGTACTTAAATTATGAAATATTGAAGTTTCAACTATTTCTGAAATTTACCGTTATATGAAAAGCGGCCGTTATTTTAGTCCGATTTCAATAATTTTCAACGTTTTGTTTCTATGTCGCAAGCACAATAACCACACCGAGTTTGGTACAAATTGGTAGAACGGTTACCGAGATACATATATGTGATCAGAAGTGGGCGGTGCCACGCCCACTTTCCAAAATTTTATCATAAACGTATTTCTTGGTAAAGAATTGTTGCAAGCACAATTTTGAATAAATTAGCTTTAATATTTAATACATTTGTCTATATCTATCTCGATTCGTTTTGCCTGTTACAAACAACCGTTATGGGAACAAAGTTATAATACCCTTGTGCACAAGTGCGCTCGGGTATAAAGAGATTAAACCCAAACATCACTTCCAACTTAATGGAATTATAAGCAAAAATACGTATGTATAAGCTCTACACAGAATTACAGCGGACGATGGTAAAGCGGTCTGCGGTAAGTAAACAGTATAGTTATAGGATTGTTGAAAATCCGCATGAGACCAAAAATCGAACATTTATATTTATTTTGACACTTGTTACGTTTAATGGTACCATATGTGAGAGATATTTCAATTAATTTTGTCCAGCACCCTAATACCATGTTCTGACCGACATCGAAAACATGTTTTCGTTGCTAAAACTGGTTTTCGACCTAAAACTTGTGTTTTCGTCAATGTAAAATATGTCAAACGAAAACATGTTTTCGCTGAAAACCACTTGAAAACTCACGTTCCACTCATTCCAATCGGTGTCTGCACTAGTTTTTTTCGATTAGTTATCGAAGTGGAAGTCATATTTTATCATCTTTAATACGTCATTTCCCATTTATTGTTAATTGGCTGACCAAAATAAAATAAGCATGGAAGTAAAAGGTTGTTAATGAAAAGAAATTGAAGGAAAAGTATTTTGGTTTTGTATTTGTGCTGCAAAACTGTAACCAAAGGATGTAAGAAATGTCAACGAAAACACCAACAGTCGGTGTGAACAGCCTTCAGCCCACAATCCCTAAACTCGTTTTCAAGGTGTTTTCGTTGTCGGTCAGAACATTGTATAAGAAGGTTCTCATGAGCAGTATATTTCGGCTTTGATTTTTTGTTATTATACATATTAGAGAAGCTTACGTGGTATTGCGATAAATGGTAGTTTAATGATTTTGTACAGATTACTACATGATGAATTTTACAATGAATTTTAATTGCAAAAGTACATATTTTAAGAAAATGATTTTAATATTGAGGTGCTTGCCTCTAATAAGTCTTCAAACCTTTGCCTTTTCCTCTCGTTTTTTATATATAAAACACAGATTTTCATTCTTGTTACGTGTAAAGGATACCTCAGAGGAACCAGATGTGAAGTGAGATTTCAATAATTATTCCAGAACTCAAAAAACAATTAGGTTAGGTAAAGGAATATACTGTTATTTAAATTTTTTTCGTAAAGAAAGAAAAGCTTGTGTAATACTGCAATTTAATGTTTTGTAAAACATAGTAGCATGTTACTGTCGGATTTAATTGCCAAAAACGTGTTTTTAGGAAAAAATATTTATTCGAGTATTTAGCTGCTTTTTTCGATCGTTGTGTGATACGGCTTCAAAACGATATTTTCCCAATTTTTGAAGTGAAACTTCTTTAGCGGCGGTTGGTTGGTTGGGAGTAAATTGGAAAATTCAAGGGAAATGGCACACGGAAATGATGCAACGGAAATAATGCAACGGAAATGGTGCAACGGACATGGTCCCAGCCATGAAACAAGTGCTTCTTGAGTGTATCCACATGGTATTAATTTAAGAAAAACCTGCTAATAAAAGGTTAAAGAATAACCCTTAGAAAAAGACCAATACAAGAATGAAAGTAAAGGTGAGTACGTACATAGACAAAAAAGGATAAAGGCAAAGTTAAAAATAAAACCAAAAACAAAGATACGTCAACATAAAGGCAAAAAAATGGAGATCAAAGTAAATTTAAACACTTTACTTATATAAGGGCAAAGGTAAAGAGGGTTATGTAGATGAAGAAAATGATAAACATAAAAGTAAAAACAAAGACAAATATAAAGAAAAAGATACGAAAGAGGATACCGATAAAAATAAGGATTAAGATTGAGGAAAAAAGATTAATATAAAGGTAATTATAGAGAAAAGGATATAGGTAGAGACACAGACACTCATTCTGGGAAATATTTTGGGATTTTAGAAATTTTTGGGATTCTCGGGACTTATCGATATAACAATCGATATTTCTATCGGTTATTGTTACCGATTTTGCTATCTATATATTCGGAACTTATCGATATGATAATCGATTTTTTTATGGATTTTGTTATCGATATTTCTATCGATTTTGTAATCGATATTTTTAACGATTTTGTTATTGATATTTTTTATCTGTATTGTTATTGGTTTTGTTATCAATATTTTTATCGAATTTGTTATCAATTTTGTTATCGATTTTTTATCGATTATTCATCGATTTTGTTATTGATAATTTATCGATTTTGTAATCGACATTTTTATCGACTTTCTAAAAAATTTTGGTGATCGATGTTGTTGTCGATTATTTATCTATTGCCATAAAATAACAAAAAACAAATAACTTAAGGACGAGCACACCTAAAAAGTTAAACATTCTAATAATAGAAATATTAACAAAAACCAACAACCACATGATCAAGTGAATTGCAGCGGAATAGCTGCGCTTGATTTAAGTTGGCTAAACATGTGAAATAGTGGAAATAAGCACCAAGAATTAACAAGGCGAACTTAGCACACAGTGCGTAGGCAACTGGCTGAGTCAGTGGTGATCGTCGGTTCGAATCCTACTGAAAGAAGNAAATAAGCACCAAGAATTAACAAGGCGAACTTAGCACAGTGCGTAGGCAACTGGCTGAGTCAGTGGGATCGTCAGTTCGAATCCTACTGAAAGTAGTCTGATGAGGAAATATGGTGATTTCCGAAAAAGCTATCACTTCTACCATTTTTTCAAATTACACTGGTCGACGGCCAAAATTTACCAGAGGCGCCGTTATGAAATTCGTATGTAAAATCACCCCCTGATTCCGAAAATCAAGGTTATTTTTAATTTTATGGTACCGTTTTTGAGATATTTGCAATTTACCGTTTTTGCAAAAAAAAAAAAATTGGGTCCACTTAATCATATATATCTCAAGAACGAATTAAGCAATTCCAAAACGGTTTGAAGCTTTTAAAAGGTAATAAAATTTATATTTATATTTATAATTTATAAGCTGTGCATACAACACTTTTTGCTAGACCCTGTAGATTCAAAGATAACGA
>NW_016183323.1:0-5599 GCF_001687245.7 Rhagoletis zephyria | reverse complement strand
TAAACAGTTTTGCATGGTTATGTGAAAATATTTATGTAAATATACTCGTTATAGATTTTTTAAGTGAGACAGTTTTTTTTGTATTAATTTGTGTTCTTCGTAGAAGAATATACTGTCAGAGCCAAAAAAAGCAAGAGCTAAATTATCCTGGTCACGTTCAACATATATAGTATAACGCTGCTGCAAACATTGACTACATACATACAAAAGAAAGTCTAAAGCACTGGTTGAATCTTATCAGTGTTACTTCAGACCTGGTAAATGCGTGAAATACTGAAAGAGACGCTATAGCGCTAGTACTAGATAAAAAAATTGACGCACAACAATTTTTCGCGATTTCCAGAATGACATTTAGTACAACCAGAGTTCCCAAACATGGGCTTTTCCTACGAAAACTGCCAGCTTTTTTATCATTTGGTAGGTCGGTAGGCTGGATTGGGTTTTGTTAGCGAAAACAAAAATTATGTATATATCTCCCAATATTTTAGCAACCCCGTTTTCGAGAATATTTCATCAGTGCGTTCGGACCTTGGAAGGGAAAGAGATTTTGTTTTCAGAAGAGGCGATGTATCTAGGCACAAATCTGAATAAAAAGCTCAATTAGAACTGACATCGCTTTATGCCTATCAGAGACTTCATGGTAAGACTTGGGGAATATCACCCAGTAGTAAAACCCGTTATTTTATATCCGGCACTGGTCTGGTGGCCGAAAGCTAAGCAAGTAAATGCTGGTGCCAGATAGCAATATTTGGCACCCGTTTTGTGCCCATAATTGAAAATATTAGTGTATTGACATGAATTCAGGTTTACGAGGTTTTGAGGTCGCTGAATTGCGATTTGAAGTCAAAATAACAAGAAACAAAATGACCTATCCAGCACGGCGTCTTAAATCTTTAACGCAATAGTTTTGTTAGAAATAATAATAAGAATGACTTATTAAATATTATATTATTTAAGAGTTTTTGGAGTCGCTCAATTCTAATCTGAAATAAAAACAACAAAAACCAAAATGGCCGATCCAATATGACGCCAATAGTTAAAAACAAAATTATTTTGAAATAAACAAAATTTTTTTCGATTGGCGAAACATGGAGAAAATGACTTATGACATTTTCTTTAAATACTTGAATATTTCATTAAATACTAATCAGCTGAACATATAAAAAACTTTTAAAATTATACTTTGTATAGAATTCACCTTTAGAAGAAAAACCCATTTTACAAAATTAAAATCTATCGCCCCTATGGCGTTCTTTTATACATTAGCATTACATTTTTACTTTTAGAGCGCTGCGCCACCTAACACTTTCACACTAATCATATAAGCTGAAACATCATTTTTGCCAACCCAAGAGAATAAAAACCCAAAATCGCTCTTTCATTTTTGAACTTATGGGCACGAAATGGGGGCCAAATATCAGTGTGTTCCAACGTGACCATCACAGGAGCTGAACGCACCTGTCTCTTCTCATTGAAAACGAGGCCTGCTGCAGAGCCTTACGGCTGCCCAATACAATCAGCATGAAAAGTGGAGATCTTCGGGGTCATTTGTACGTTCTGAAGCAATTTCCGGTTGATCCCGCTATCAAGTTCACGGGCATCATGCCTCCGAAATTATCCTTTTACAAACCCTACAAGGTCAGAATTCCTGAAAGGAACTGCTGTGAAGCGATAATATATAGCTATGATTGACGAAGGGTCCCAAGTATGGCATACCGAAGGATCGAAGATGGACGACGGTAGTACAGGGGCAGGTGTACTTGGACCAAGATTCCAGAAAAGTTTGCCAATACTCCAGGCAAAAGTCTTCGTAATCGAAGTGTCTGTGTTCACGAATGCCTTCGCAGAAGGACAAAAGGGCCAGAATAAATAATATGTGGGCAGTACTAAAGGCCTTAGACTCTTTTAAAACATAATGAAGGGTTGTAGACAGCTGTAAAACTCTTTTGAATCATGTGGGAGCCCACAATAGCGTAACGTAGGGATGGGTTCCGCGACATGAAGGGTGTGAAGGCAACGGAAGGGCTGACTGACTCGAAAAGCGTGGACCCCAAATGCGCTTGCATGGTCCCGAGCCTTTATGCAAAACTACTTAGGAGCTTGTTGAGGACATAGGAGAACAGTACATCTAAGTTAAAATTAATTAATATTTGTCGTGGCATAGGAATAAGCTGTTGTATGTGTACAACCAAAAAAAAGTCAGCTGAAAATATTTCTCTCAACACATGGTTTGGTAACTATAACTAAATTATGTAACTATAATCAAATTATGTGTTGCGAGAAGTATATTTAGCTGACTTTTTTCTGAGTGTACAGTATCGTTCATATCTATAGCACGCCATTTCAAAGTTACATTGTTTGTCACTTATTGTTATTTATTTATTTTTAAGAATTTTCAATTTAAATATAGTTCGTGCTCTTACAAACCCACATACACCCCATTTTAAAGCTTTGTAGAAAACTGCAAAAAAATGCAACACATTTTCACCCAAATTTCAAACTTTTTTCTCAGAAGTGTTAGTATTTTTTTGAGTACACAGCTTTACAGGTCATTCAATTGACGCCACGAGGGCCTATCTAAAAAAAAAAAATAGTAATACGAGAAAAAAGGATCTATAAAATATAAATGCGGTATTTTACTCAAGAGTTCATTGCACCTGATGATGCTAACTATTTTAGTAAAAGAATACGAAAAGGGCGTGCCTCGGGCTATTACCTTTTCGATTCTAGTAATGAATTTTAAGGTGCACCTAAACTATTTTTTGAAATGTCAGTTAGGCTACTCTGGCCCTCATGGCCTTAATTTATATATCAATATATCAATATATGTATATCAATCAATATATATATCGTATATATCAATAGTGAGAGAAAATATATTCTCAACAACACCTCCGAAATGAAAATCTTCCAAGAAATGAGGGAGATTTTCAAATCGACAAAGGCACGAACTTCAACCATCTGTTTAATGGATGAAATCTATTTTTTAAGAAATTTAACGTGTTAGGAAACATTTCGCGAGTGGGACTGGATATTTTTAATTAAATATTCAAACATTATTATTATTTTTTTAATTCTGCACTCATTTGTTTAATGAACAAATTATATGCCAATCGAAAAAAATAAGCCTATAGAATGTGAAAACGCTGGCATGTATATTTATTTCATGGCCCAGATGGGTTGGCAGCTATGAAAAGGTAGGTAATACTAGCAATTTTCACTCATCTGTTTAAAAAATTCTATAGGTTTTTTGCTTTCGATTGGAATATGTGTAATCTGTTCATTAAATAAATGAGTAAGGAATTAAAAAAGAGAAGAATTTGTGAATATTTAACTAAAAATATCCTGGCCAGGATTTTATCAGCCAACCCACTCCCGAAATATTTTCTAACACGTTAAATTTCAAGTTCATGCCCTTGATCGGATCTCCTACTAGTATAAAAGTTGCCGAAATTTAAATAAAATGTTTATTATTTTTAAGCTACGGCGGTTTTTATCATCATCTTATAGATGTTTCCCTTGATTTCAAGTATATTTAAAAAAAATTTTATAGCATGTCTAGCTTTTGAGAGAAAAAAAAACGTTGAAGGGTGGAAAAATGACAAACAAATAAAGGCTTTGGACGTAGTTTTTCCGAAGAAAAAAATTTTGATTAACATGATTCAATAATTAAAGGTTTTGTAAGTAGCTTTTTTCTAAAATTTTACTCTCCCACCCCACAGGGATTGTTTTTGAAAGTAGGAAAAAAAAAGGGGAGAATTCAATCACACTTCTTAAATGGTAGTTAAGTTCCACAAAAAAGTGTGGATAATATTGACTGGTGGTGTTTTGATTTAATTATTTAATTTACGCGAGCTTATTTACATCGCATATAACCCTGATTGTTATTAAAAATAAATATTTCTATCTATACATTAAACTTGGGTACGTCAGCCTGCGCATAACTCGAGAATGAGCTTTGAGCTTTTTTTTTGTATTTGTTTGCCAGATGATGGATATGAAGAAGCTATTTGTTTGTTTAAAACTTATGGAATATTTATTAAAAAAACGACAAATAAAAAAGGAACAGTCCAGCGCCTTCGTCTTGGTCTGCAGGCTGTATCGGAGATACACACGCGAAATTTAAACGTAGAATACGTGGTATGGTTAAGAGCATATCCAAGTCAAAAACGAAAGCACAAACTAAGAAAAAAATATCGATAACAAAAGCGATAATAAAATCGATAACAAAATCGATAAAAATATCGATAACAAAATCGTTAACTAAATCGATTACAAAATCGATAAAAAATCGATTACAAAATCTATGGAAAAATCGATTACAAAATCGATAACAAAATCGATTCCAAAGTCAATAACAAAATTGATAACAAAATCTATCAAAAAATCCATTACAAAATCGGTAATAAATTCGATAAAAAAATCGATAAAACTATCGATAACAAAAGCGATGGCAATATCGATAGCAAAATCGGTAAAAAAACCGATAAAAATACCGACAACAAAAGCGATAACAATATCTATAGAAAAATCGATAAAAATATTGATGACAAAAGCGACAAAAATATCGATAACAAAAGCGATAACAATATCGATAGCAAAATTGTTAAAACAATCAAGAAAAGTATCGATAACAAAACCGATAAATAATCAATAATAAAATCAATAACAGAATCGATTACAAAATCGATAACAAAATCGATAAAAATATCGATCATTATATCGATAAGTTCCGAAAATATCGATAGCAAAATCCATAACAACATGGATACAAATTTCGATAACAAAATCGGTGAAAATATCGGTAACAAAACCGATAAAAATATCGATGGCAAAATCGATTAAAATATCGGCAACAAAATCTATAAAAATATCGATAACAAAATCGATAGCAAAATCGATAACAAAACCAAACAGATCCACATTAACTGAAACTTTCATATGTACGTATATATGCATTTACATATGTACATACGCTGCGATCAAAAGCCGCATTACATACGCATACATACTTTTTGTCTCCTTCCCACACTTCCAACATATGCACGTGTTTGCAAAATGATGACGAGGTGATTTTGTATGGAAAATCATTTATGCCCATATATTTGAATAAAATAAACATATATAGAAGATATCAACCAATACTTCCCATATACCAAACGAAAGGAAAACTCTTGAATTTTTGATTAAAGAAAACAAAAACAAAATCATTCGAGCGGTTTTCGAGCATTTTGGTAATGAAAAAAATTTGCAAATTTTTTCAACAATTTTTTGCCTTAAAATGCTCAATATTTGTTAAATTTATATAAAATTTGTACCCGATAATATTTCTACTGCTCCAAAGAACCTATATCCCGAAAATGAAAGTTATATATGCCAACAATAAGTTGCTAGAGCACTTTAAAGGCTCAAAATTGACCCCAAAATAAGGCAATGTTTACCGTTGTTTTTACGACAGAAACCGAATGGTTATTTACAAAAATGAATCTGTCGACAGGTTTGGAATTTTATCTTTGAAACGCCACACTTTTCTTTGAAATCGCTTTATTAGTTCTCGTGCAATAAGCGTTTTTGTGAAGCTCTAAAAATTACAACTACA
>NW_016183322.1:0-5600 GCF_001687245.7 Rhagoletis zephyria | reverse complement strand
AAATATCAATAAGAAAAACAAAATATATAGTTTTCTTATTTTTTTATTTTTTTATTTTATTTTATTATATTTCATATTTGTTTACATATTTTAGTGCATTCCTTTTATTTGTCCTCAAAACGGAAAAGTATTTGTACTGTGCTGAAGGAAGTTATATACAAAGTAAAATTTGTATCTTTAAAGAACGTGTGAATTACTCCCGCATTACTTTTCAACTAATTCCAAGTTAGCTTTTCGTAGCTGACTACAAGTGATATATTCCATAGGAATCCCCCGAAAAAGCTAACTACGAGTTGGTTATATTTTATCAATTTATGGCGGAAGATTTTTGTTGGACCCAATATGGCGAAAAACAATCAAAATCGATTGGATTCGTTTAAAATTTTTCAGTTGGGGGTTTTTAAAGTCGCTGATTATGAATCTGAAATCAAATTTAAAAAATTCAAAATGGTGGATCCATATTGGATGTACCATTTATTTACGGAAAAGGTAAAATTGAATGTAAGTACATGGCGTATGAGTATCCGTATTATTTTATACATTTGTCTATATCTATCTCGATTCGTTTTGGCTGTTACAAACAACCGTTATGTGAACAAAGTAAATATACCCTTGTGCACAAGTGTGCTCGGGTATAAAATATCAACTAATCTTCGTAAATATTTTGAGCCTTTTAATTAGGTTTCTTAGATATATTTTTTGTATTCAGTTTTGTACTAACTTGTACTTAGCGTTGTTCAGTTTTGTTTCAATTTTAGAAAAATAAAGTGCAAGTTTGAACTGGCGCAGTCTGGCTGAAGTGGTTATTTTCATTCTAAACTTTCTGCTGATAATAAGTGAAAATAGTGCGAAATTGCAACGAAAACGCGAAAAAGGTCTTTCAGAACTATTTTAAAACCTTTTGTAGACAGCCGGACTAATTCGATGGGCTCATTGTCCTTCCAGACCCAATAAAGATTTATTTTGATTGTTTGTGCTTCCGGCAGGGTAGGAATGTTTCGTCATCCTTTGTCAAATTTAGTTTATAGACAAACCAGTTTGGGCGTTGTGCCTTCTTCAGTGTTCGTTTCGCAGCTCGACATTTCACACCACCACAATATATGTACATTTTTTGCATGAAATTTGAGCATTCAATTATGTTACTCATACGCCACGTATCCACGCTTTTCATCAAACTTAATAGGAAAGCAATAACTGTTGATTTTACTTCACACTGCAGTTATGTAGAGAATTTTTTACGCTACAAAATGGTATTTCTTCTATCTCGACCCGGTGAATAAGAATCTGTGTGATTTAAGTGGGTGATATTTGCAGTGATGCACTAATTTGCCCCGTTCAACGGAATGGGGCAGAATAAATATAATATTTTAGTAGGAAGTAATATTAATAGTTATTGTTTTACTTTTAATTTTGAAGGAGAGGCCCGTAATATTTTTGGAGGAAGTTTTAAATATAATAAGTTTTATAATTCGGGGGTAAGAAGAGCACCAATTTATTGGGTATTGAGAATGATGCACCCTAATATATAGTTGTTTTGTGTTTAGTGTTTCATAAGCAATAATTTGTGGAGTAGTTAAGCAAGTGCTCATAACAATATATATTACAGTACTTCTTTTTGACATTCCGTAATGCATACAAAAATATGTTAGCTAATAATTTCCGGATACAATTATTTCCATTACTTCAAAACACCAATCAATAATCAGTTTACCGGGAACATTTGCACGTTTTGTACCTGTTTTGCACATAAATACAAATATGTATTTGTATGTATGTATACACTATAACTTGTAATATTATTTATTGCTTGCCAAATTGCTGAACATAAAATCCGTAGAACCTCTGCAACGTTGGCCCATTTTTAGCACACCATTCACATAAATATGTAGAAAATATGTGAAAATTGTTTCATATTTATGTAGCCAGCCCGACCATCACCAATTTGCTTAGCCACCTAGATATGGTGGCGTTCGGCACTAACCTTTTTGTGAACATCAATAAAGCCAATAAAAGCAGCAATAGAAAAAAGCATAGAGAAATGTTTGCAATGAACATAAGGAATATAAATAGGTAAAAAGTAATTAGGGGTTCGCATACGTGAAGATATTTATAGTAAATTTTTACTAACAGTAAACCGAAAAAGTGTTACTTCTTTTTTGTAACTTTTACTGTGCATTAGAGCGGAAACATTTTAAATAAAGAATATACACGAGACAAGGACAAGACAATAAACAGAAAACCGCTAAATAAATTGATACGAAAAAATTCTTAGAAAAATCGTATGCCATATATTGATCGCCATAATATTTATGAATTAATATGAAGGCTTTTAAGTAGGCCAGCGTTTCCATGGAATAGTGTGGCAGCTTTGTGCTTTGCTAGGCTGTGTTATTGGTTCCGATAATATTTAGGGTACTGAAGCAATATTATATCAATTTTTCAGCCCGATTCTGTGCACTTGATAAATTCAACATTTTTATAATTATTATTAATTATTATTTATGAAGAATTGGTATTCTAGCACAGAAACATAAAGCTCTTTCCTTGATAAATTATCAAGATTGAAAATGCTATTGACAAACGTTTGCAAACAAAAATTACCATGTGAAAATTATTTGTTGTATATTTAAATACTGCGTGTACCGGCATTTGAACCTGGGACACACGTAATTATAGTCGATATCTCTGCCTACTCGGCTACGATAGTCAAAAGCTTTTTTGCTTTTAAATTCATTTTATTTTTAATATGTGATAATAAAATCAGTTCACCACATGTTGAAATCGTGGAGCGTTTTATTTAAAAATATTGACATTTCTTTACAAATAATTATGTGTGACTTTAGTGCTATCAGGGCCGCCTCACAGATTGTTTTAGTTGCCTTGCCTCTTCTGATACATTTTCTGCAACACATTTCTAATGCCCGAATCTCCGTTTGGAAAATGCTAGGAGAGATTTCCATTGGTATTGATCCCTTAAAATTGGGCCCAAATATACCAGCTCCAATTTCGAGTTTTGATCCATATATGTATGTACTAAAGGTTTCTGATTGTAATATGTAAGGGTTTCTTGAACTTAAAAGTGCTTTATCTACAATAGACACATCTACAGTTCTAAAAATTACTGGTCTTGGAATTATTTCCCCCATATTATATATTGGCCTCCCTTTCCATTATGAATGAGAAATAGCACTGAGTGCAGCGGAAGGACAGGTCCTTATTGCCCCTTATATATACTGTATGAAACGCAGAGCTTATTGTATTTGGTAGGAAATCGTTTTGTGGCATAGTACTATTAGGCTGATCATAACATTATGTGAATAGGCTTATCCTTCGTCGTACCTATAAACTCCAAACTCACTTATTTTGTATTTATTTAGTATGAACAACATGTATTGATTTTTTATGGGATTTAAACCCTTGCTTGACAAGGCATACTTTATTTCTCTATAAGATGAGTTATCAACAACCCCTTATATGCCAATGAAGAGACAAAGTGCTATAGTTAAAGAATCCACAGCCTTTTCAATAGTCAAAGAATACATTTTTTTAATCGCTAAATCTTAACTTTTCTAATGAAAATAATATATGAGTAATAAATTTAAGGGACCGAACATAAGTCACCGACTTTAATTTTTTAAATCATTCGTATAAAAGTCATTAAAATTTTTTATAGGGGTTGGGAAACAAAAGTTTTATTTATGACCTGTATAAATATAAGTCTACGATAACTGTTGTCTGAGACATATAATTTCAAAAATTATTGTTATTTGGGATTTAAAAGATAAAAGTCAGAAATAATTAAGGAGTGCTTAAATAAAAGCCAGAAAATAATTGTCAAAAGAGTTTTTTTTTTTTAATAAAAGTTGTAACTGTTACGGTGCCTGATAAATTTTCAAAACCTTTGTAGTGTTGCTTTGCACTTACGAAATTGTAATATCTACCACATTCAATTCCTTTGTAAATTCAATATCTTAATTACTTTGCTTTTGTTTTCGTTATTTACTTTATTGATGCAGTTATTTTTATATTGTTGTTTTATTATGTAGTCTCGACAGCACTAATTTGATTGCTTATATCAGTGCCGTTGGGCAAATAAACAACATCAACCCTTTTTTATTATTTATGTGCGTCCATATGTGACTTTACACTCTAGCAGGAATAAGTATACATAAAGGCGTAGTACGCTTATATAAGTTTTTATAGAGTTTTCGAATATAGTTCGGCAAAAACGAATTGGTAGTTTTTACAATTTTGCTCCACCGTAGGGGTAAGTTTTTTATACTTTACAAATTTATATTTTCATGCGTGTATGTGATTTGACAGAAGGCTTATAATTGAAGTCAACAACAACACGTTTGGCAGCTTTATAATATCACCTGCGTTCTGCTTTTTTAAAAATCTTTTTTTAACAAATATATTGAACTGAACTGATGTATAATTTGTAAGTTAACCCGTATAGCCATATTGCCACAAAGTTATTCGCACTGCAATAGGATATTTTTTTTTTGGGTTCAACGCCAGCCAAAATGTTAGTTATTTCATTTGCGCTCGGATTAAGTGACACTTTTGTGCACGTAAATTTGCGAAAGCTACCGGATATACATTTATGTACATACATTCACATCATAAATTCACGCTGTCGTCTCCGCTGAAAGGCATAGAGAAGTCAACGAAGAGAACATTTTTATTTTATTTCATTTTATTTCATTTTAATACACTTTTTCCTTTTCTTTGACTTTGGACGCTCTAGACATTTTAAGCATTATTTGCCCTTTCTTATATTGTGCTACTGTGTATTGAATTGTGACCTTTGGCTGAGTGCTTTACCTTTATGAAATTATTTTGACGTTGTGCTACTCCAGGATTTGGTAAAATTGTCACGTATAAAAAGGGTTTCTTTGCTGTTGAATGTAAGAGTACTTTACACATTAGCCACGGTCCGTGTTAGAGCAAGAATATTTATTACAATGCAAGTAGCGAGTTTATAAAAGGTTCAATTTGAAAGTTTTCATTGTGCCAATTTATGATTAATTGACCCACTTTAAGGAGTTTATTACCTTGCCATCACAAATAGATATTTATTATAAACACATTTTACAGGATACATTTTCTGACACTAAACATATATTTGTAGCAAACAAAATATCCCGCCACGAGTTAAGGAATTTCTTAATGACAAAGTGAAATCAGTCCGTCCTCCTGAAAGCATGAAACGTTTTTGCGCAACTGTTGGCAAAACTGTCATGTTAAAGAGTGCAAAGTCATATCGGAGAAATTGATCAAGTAACAAACACACCTGCTCTTTAAATACACTTAGATATAAGGTAAAAAATTGCGAAAAATAGGGTTGCCAGATATTTGAAAGTTTTCAACTATTTAAAGGCTCAATAAAATGATTAAGTTTCTTCATCAAAAAGCGTTATGAAGAGATTTAAAAACTTTTCTAAAAAATATAACTGTTATTAAAAATTTATGCTTACTTAACATCACAATATGGGTATCAAATCGAAGGTTTATGAACTCCCAGCAAAGTATTTGAAAATACATTAACTTACATATATTTTTGTATAGAGTCTCCATTTATTTATAAAAAAAATGTT
>NW_016183320.1:0-5601 GCF_001687245.7 Rhagoletis zephyria | reverse complement strand
ACATAGCCCCCATACCTTAAGGTAAGACGTATTCTACGTCAAAAAGGGAATTTTTTATTAACAGTGGGATTTCAACCCACTATCTCGGGGCTCAATTTTGATCAGATCAACTGCGCCGTTAATCCGGCTCAACGTTGTCGTCTGTCTACGCCAGTCATGCCCAACGCTGGCAGAACTCCATAAGTAAGTGCCTGGATATGCCTGGTCTATACTTCTATCGTTGCTGTCTTTACTGCAGTGGTGGGTAAAACGTAGCACGCGTGCAGGACTTTTTTAAATTTTCTATGAAATTCCCATACATATGGAGATGGCCAAAGGTTAAAAGCATTTACAAATTTCCGCTTTTGTGGCACCTAATAAATGTTGCCCATAATTTGTTGTGCTCATTTCACTAAATGCTCCTATTTGCATAAATAGTTCTTTCTCGCCGTTCTTTTATAGCCACTTTCGCTCCCAATTTCTATGCAAATTAGTTAATCCTTTTTACGCAAAAACATATATACAATCTAAGTATGTGTGTCTATCCGTACATATGCAAATATTAAACAATTCATTCAATCTCAGTCAAGAGTTTTATCCATTGGTGATTTTTTTCCCCCGCAATTTGCACGCCAAAGCTCCACAATGCCCCTGCACAATCAATAGCACCCACCTACAATTGCTGTGCAGAACCTTTCGGATTTTGTACGGCATTTCCATTTGAATTTGTAATTTTCCCAATTTTTTTTTTTCATATCTAGTTGGTGTTTTTTCTTCTTCTTCTGCTGCTTCTTGCTTATGCAAATGACATGTGTGTCGACCCTTTGACAGCCACTTAACCGCTATGTTGTGGTGGTGGTGTATTTGTTGTAGCTAATCTCGGCAACATGGCTGGCTTGCAATTTGTTCTTGCGGTACTTGCCCATCGCCCACATCCCAATTTTTGTACAAACATATGTACATACATAGAAATATTTGTTGTGGCGCTCTTGCTGCCTGTCACACACATGAATATAAGTAAGCGATGTCTTCTTGCTGTGCTTTTATTTATTTTTTCCCCTTTTCTTTTGGTATTCCCAATCTCTTTTGATTTGTGGCTACACCGCAAAATGTATTGGCATTTCTGATATTTGCTTTTGACTTGTTTCTCTTTGTGTTCGTTTGAATTGCGGCTATGCGGCTTTTTGCTGACCTTCTTTGCTGTTTTGTGGTTGCGGTTGCGGTTGTGTTCGCATAGTAAATCTGCAATTTGCTTTTACTTTCTTTTTACATTTACTGTTACTTTGTTTTTAACGTTGCGCTAATCTTAATCGCTTCTTTTTTTTTTTGCACTGATAAGCGCACATTTTTCATCAGTTTTTTCCTCTCTCCTGGCAAACCGCTTTTCATTTGCCTCTGATACGAGGGTGGCTTGCAGTTATTACTTGGTCTTGAGTACCTGTAGAGCAGGCCTAATCGAGCAATTGTGGCTAAGATAGTAGTTGCCAGTCTACAGTCTAAAAGACAGTAGGCAAGGTAGTTTCAAAGAGTTTGTTTATTTTGGCACGAAAGTCTTACAAAACCGAAAGCACTTGATTGAGCACGTACCAAATAGAGACGTATATCATTTTACTCTCACTGGCGTGCCATTCGAGAGATCCGATGTTCGAGTTTGTTTTTAAATATTTTTTTTTAATTTCCAGATTCTAATGTTTTAAAAAGAAAAATTATGTAGTATTTTAATTGAATTAATTTTTTAGAATTTTATTTCATGTATTTTGTTTTCATATTTTTAAATTTTTGATGAGTTTCCGATGGCACCTTGCCGAATCCTATTTGTCTCCAAACCAAATTTGACATTTGATGACTTAAACTCGTTCCAAAATACACACTATTTTTTAATTTTTTAATGTTTTTTTTTCGCCGTAGGCCATCTGTCAATGAGTATTTTAATTTTGGTACCAAGTCCATAAATACCCCCAGCCCGTTTGCCTAATCTTCGCGATCTGGGGGCAGCATTAGTATACAGCTGTTTTGTCCATCCCACCCTAGTGTTTGCAAATAATTGAATTTTCTGAAATCCACATTAAATTATCCCTTTAATGTTTTTACTACTAGGCTCATTGTTGTTTTTTTCCCAGACCCACAAACAGTTCCGATTAAAAAAAAAAATGTATCATAATTTCAGCCGCTACCGAAAAAATGGCCAATCTTGACTGTTCTCTTTGTTATTATTGTATAATTTTATTTTTTCATTTCCTTACATCCCACTGTGAAAAACGATCTGATTGCCACAAAGGTCACTTTATTTTATACATACATATATGCTAAGGTGCCACAATACATAAATCCGCCACCACGCTGCTGTTGCGGCATTGTTTTTATGGCGGTAAGTGGCACCGCCTGTCGTCATTCAGTCTCTCAATCGCACTGCCCCAAGACGCCTACGCAGCCTTTCGCTTTTATTTTGTTCGTTTTTTTTCGGTTGTTATTCTTTTCATGGGACTGTCAAAGCCGCACAATTGAAATATTTCAATTCAAAATTTTCCCTTGCGTCCCATTCCAGCGGCGCGGCGTATTTCTTTGTTTGCATGCGTTTTTTTTTTTTTTTATGTCGACTTCGCCTCTATTCCTGCCCACTGACTTTTCGCTGCTCGTAATAGAATTGTTTTATCTCATTTTTTTTTCTGTTCATTATGAGACGCCCTTGGTGGGAAAATGCAAATTGTTATGCCGTGGGAAGATGATGTGACATGCCTGTGCCTGTGTCAGTGCCTGTGGTGAGTGAATGTGTGGGTCAAGGTTTTGAAAATTTGGACCATAATACGCTTTGTGATTTGAAATGGAATATTCGTGTTAATTATGTATGCGTGAAAGTAAGGGAAAAGTGAAAGGAAAAGTTTTGCAGATATCACTTCAACAAGTTTTGATTGGCATTTTAGATTGAAATTTAAAATTGCATTCGCAACTTTTTTGAGCTACTTTTAAGTTAATTCAGGGCTAATAATCTCATATGAATCACATTTATTTTTTTTGATAGAATATATCATTACCTTAATTCGCGACACTGCGGACTCCCTGTGAAACCTAAAAGTCAAATTATTGTAAGGCCAAAATCATAAATAAAAAACAGGATCAGCCTAGTCCTCTCTCATTGCCTTCCAAACTCATGGGCTGTCAGAAATTGAATGAGGTATTAGAAAAATTAGATTTCTCATCTCACAGAATACTTTTCCTGCACTGGTCTAATGGGAAAGTGATGTCACGACGTTAATCTGACCCAGTACCAGACAGGGCTTGTTGGTCCTTGCTTGTTGGCAACAATACTCCGCCGACCGAGTCAACAGCGACTGTCTCCTTTCCTGCGTCCAAGCCATATTAATTTGCAGGAATTCTTACTTGACAGTTATGCCGAATTCGCCCTGCCTTCAGAGGGTTCTAAAATTCCTGGATATCCCATTGTTGGCAAAGCGACAACGATTTACGAGTCACCGTTGACTCGATCATTCAATTGCCTACCCCAGACTTGGATGAGCGGTGAGCGACTGAGACAAAACCTTTATCGAGACAAAGGTCATGCCGAAAGTGACTTCCCAGGACCTCAGGACAGGTACTTACATACATACGAATAATAATCAAAGTCTCTCGTCTAAAAACGATGACAAAACGCATAACGATGGAGCATAAAAGCTCTTGCTGTTTCTTCGTTGAACAATTCTTTGACGTTGAGAGAGTAGGCTCCGCAGGAAGTGCATGTCTATATTGTGCGCAATTATGAGCGGCTCTGTGAGGATAAAACCTCAATGGCTTCCGCTAAAATAGTCGTCAACTCTGCGAATGCTATGCGTTGTGTGAAAGGAGCTGTGGGAAGTTAACCTTCCTCTCGAAGCGATGAAAGCCTGCGGCAACGATATTTAATCTGGCGTCTGCTGGAGGGACAACTAAGGCACCAGAGCCGCTGGCCTCTAAGAGACGAAAAACTGTGAAGTCTCTGTGCCCACGGTAAGATGGTGTAACACCCTTGATATCAGCAGCTGCTCTTGTCTCCAGGGGAAAGAGATCAGAAATACACATTCCGAAGATCAGTAACTATGTCGCTATCGAGTGTTGACAACGATCACATTCCGAAGGAGGTGAATATTTCTGGCAAGCATATCAAACTTTCAGTGGCTGTAGTTTGTTCTAGGTTTCTTCAAAGGCTAAAGTAAAAGTCTCTCTGTGCTTCCAAACAAGTTCTAAAATTCAATTGCTTCAAGTTTAATTTCTAAACATCTGCAACCACAAATGCTCATTACATATTTTAGTTACCAATAACGTAGCGCAATTTTCTGCCAAAAATCATTTTTAATTGTCAACATTAACAATCTGCTGCAGTAGCTATTTAGAGAGTCGTAGTCGAAAGTTGGGCACTAAACTGGAAATAAGAACAAATTTGCCACACTTTTACGCTCCATCAATGATAGTGGCATAATTGCCAAAAGCAGCTAGTATCTCTGGCTGGCTGCAGCGCCAGCTGTATGGGTACTCTCGAAGCCCAATTGCAGCCGCCTGCTGCCGCCTGCTGCTGCTCCACAACATTTTTGCATACTTGAAAACTCTTTCGAGCTTCGAATTTCTGGCAAATTTTTTCGCATTTTCAGCGCGAGTGGCGATAGCTTTTAGTTTTTAATTGCAAAACTTTGCGCATTCATTTGGCCATTGACGCATTTACGAGGAGTAGAGTATGCGCGTACAGCGCGAGGAACGACGAGCGAATGACTATCTGCGTTGCATACAATTTGGGAAGACGCTTGCTGTTTGCTTGGCAATTATGCTTGCATTCTTATGAACTATTTTTTTTCAACAATACTGTTGCTGCTGCTTCTTCTCCTCCACTTTCTTCATCCTAACTTGGATTGCCTGCTGTTCACTTGCTCAGCGCGCTGCTGGCGTTTTTTGCTGTACTACTGCGGTTACTGCTTGCTGTTCATTAGCTTTCACTATTCAACAAATTTTCCCCGCACATTGTTTTAGTCCCAAAAAATAATAATGAAAATTTTTTAGGTGTTCGTAAATTCTGCATGGATAGTTGAGATTTCGCTGCCTGGTGGCTGGCGCCCATCAAAGTGTCATTAGTGTGGTTGTCCGAAAAACGAAAAACTTTTCGGTTGAAGTCAACAGTCAAGTCGCCAAGTCAATTTAAGTTGAGCCAGCTGCAGCTGGGTCGCATAAAACGTGCTGCTGATTGGTTTGAGTTGTGGCGTGGCATGGCAATGATTTGTCGCCCGCTTTGACTTTCTTACTACTTTTTTTACCGCTTTGCTGTTATTTGCTTTGGTTGTTTACGTTATGGGTTTTTCTCTTTTAGTAAAAATAAAATTGAATGTATTGAGGCAGAAAAGTCGCTAAAGTAATTTTCTCGCTTTTGTTTTTACTTTTTTATTATTTTGGTTTTTGCGGATTTAAAATCAAACACCCCCCAAAAAATAAATGAGGGCATTCACACATGCACATACGAAAGAGAAATACGTATTAATTATTTTTTTTTTTTATAAGAAATCGAACCGGTACTGAAATTCCATCAATCCATTTGTTTGGACGCAGTTTGCTGAATAGTACTTGGACGTATCGTCTATAAAAAATTCCTTTTAGGGTGTGTTTTGT
>NW_016183319.1:0-5601 GCF_001687245.7 Rhagoletis zephyria | reverse complement strand
GCGGCGCGAAAAACCATACACACATACATATAGGTATGTATGAGTATATGTACATATGCCTTGCACATTAAACTTAAATATTTAGACGTCCACATGCTTTGAATATAAAATACGGATAGGCACTTGTAGTAAAAAAATTATGCTGCACAAGTACATATAATATGTATATGCAAGCCGTTAGTATGAGTATATTGGCGTTATGTTGAACCAGCATAATTAATACCGTTGCAGCATAAAGTCGCAGTCAAGTGATGGTTCAGCGGTACAAACTGGAATGTACTAAATAATATTAGGGTAAGTAAAGTAAGTAAAGTGGGAATTTGAATGTTCTCACCCCCTGGGATTGTGCTATATCGAAAAAAATTATACCCTTATTTTTTTATTTAGAAATCAAAAAATATTTACAGGTCGCCCAAAGCGCTCAAACTTTCCATGTATTTTGTATGGAAAAGAAAACAACTTTTCGTGGAAATGGTATGGAATTCTTGGGAATCAATATTTTTCGATCGGAGAACTATAGTTCTCTTCAGCAGACTTCCAATAACAATATCCAATTATTTATTTTAACATTTTTAAAAAATGCAGATTTTTTATTTATCCCCCATTGCATTTTCTGGCATTTTCTAGGAGTTTTGGCGGTCCTGTAAATTATAGTTACTAAGAAAAAATAAAAATAAAAATAATTGTGCTTTATTATTGGGAATCGGTTGAAGAGCAACAGAGTCTTCCGATCGAAAAATATTGATTTTCAAGAATTCCATACCATTCCCACGAAAAGTTCTTTTTTCCCCATACAAAATACATAGAAAACTTTGAGCGCTTTGAGCGACGTCTAAATATTTTTTGATTTCAAAATAAAAAATAGGGCATACTTTTTTCGATATAGAATAATCTTAGGGGGTGAGAGCATAAAAATTCCGAATTTACATTTTTGACATGCATTATTGGACCACCCTAAGTTAGACACAACTCCTCAGATGTCTAATTGAAGCAAATATAATGCAAATTGTATAGAGTCTTAGCGTGTTGATAGATGTAGATACATACGTACACTTGCATATAAAAATTTATCTTTGATATACATACATAAAGTACATGCATACATTTGATTATATCAATTAAGACATGTGTCAGTTGCAAGAAAAACGGACGTTACATCTTAATATATCAAATTGAAGAATATATTTAGTAATTGAAAACACTTATGCAAAAGTGACTGTAAAAACTCTGCCGTCAAAAATGTTGTAAATTATATTTAGGCGCCTAGTTACGAATTTGAAACTTGTTCATCTCGATTGGCTCCGTTACCTCATAATTTAGTGCAATTCGATACAACAATAAAAGGCACAAAGGCAATATATTTCTTTTTGCTTTGATTTTGGCTCATGAAAGTGCAAAGTTCAAAGTTTTCATGTCATATCGCCTACTTTAGTGCACTAACAGCACTCTTTTCAAAATACTTAACAACAAGAAATGTGTCTGCTAAGGCTATAAAAAGAGTGACTGGTGTTCAAGTAGTAGTAGGCGCATTTATGTACAAGAAATGCATCATAGGTATATTTGCGTGTGACGTCATATACACAAGCACATACATACATAAGTATGTACATAAGTACGCGTGGCCGTTATGGACTTGCAAACATATATTGTATCTAGTAAAAAAGATAACTCTAATATAAAGAGGAGTATTAATTGATATTTTGTTAGCTAAATTTCCGGGTGGAGAATTTTAATTTTCAAAAATATGAAGGTCATAAGTTTTCAACTTCATACTGCTTTTGAAATTTATTTCACCTTTGAGTTAGGTTCTTATTTTTGCTAATCAACGCGGACGAAATATTAATATTTTTAAATATCATGTCATAAATACTCGTTTATGTAAATGATATAAATTAATTTAATCATGAACATTTTACATAAATTAATTTTAGAAATCCATTTTTGATGCATTTAACAAGTAACGAGATCATTTGCTGAACAATTGCATTGCGGTATTTTCTCACTTTTTTTCTTAACCTCACCTACTTGCTATCTATTGTCATTACGAAGCCAAGCGTTTGTCACGTTTTTGTTATAAAAATCTGAATGCGCGCATATTGTACTTTTTGCACTTTTTTTCTCATCATCTTCATTTGGGTTGTAAGCAGAAACTTTATTTTGAGATAGAATGCAAATATTTGAAATTAAGAAGAAAATATATATACTCATAAAAAATAACAAACGATAAATGTATAAATTAAAGTAAGTATGTATGAGTGTATATATATATATATATATATGTATATGCAAAATGACAATATTTTCCAAACATTCTGAATAAATTTTCTTTTTTCATCTACATTTTCACACAAACGATTTCTCCATAATTTATTATCATTAAATAAAGCTTATTAGGTACTTATCTGGCCGTAAAGGTACGAAGCTGAGGTTATGAATAAAAGATAAATTGGCACCAAAAATTATTTTTAAGTTATTTTGTATGCATGTATGCATTTAATAAATTTCCTAGTATCTACGAGAAGAGGAATTAATAACTTAAGTACATTAGACTGCATACAAAAAAAAATCGATACTGTTTTTTCATTGGAATTATAAAATCTATTATATTTTAAGACTCGCGCCAAAATAATTCGGAAAAAATATTAAGATTTACGTGAGCTGGACCGATTTGAAAATACCTGAACAAAAATATTTTTTTAAGTATTTTTTGAAAAAAAAACACCTCGGATAACAAAACAGTTTTAACCCTCCGATGAGTGACAGTGCCGATGACGTTAGATTCGTGAGATTAAAAAAGTGCATAATTTTATTTAAAAATTAATTTCAACGGAATCATATTAAGGAGTTTTATGGTCATGATTTTGAACTTTTTTCAAAGATTGGTTTAAGGAAAACTCAAATATCTCGGTCAAAGCTTTACCGATTCGTTGGAAAGGTATTTTTTCATCTTATTTTATTTTTTTGCCAACATCAACACATCTTAATTCAACTTGGAATGACGCTCGATCACCTTACCTTTCTCTTTCATACTTCGAATGAGTGTATTTGCAAAGAAATAAAAAGAAGGTATTTTCAAATCGGCCCAACTCACGTAATTCTTCGCGAATCCGATGAGTTTTCGATGATTGGAGTATTCGAAAAAAAGACTTTGCGGAGTATTTACCGGTCTTTGCGAAGGCAAGTACCGCAGACGATGGAACCATAAGCTGTATGAGCTTTACAATGAAACGGGCATAGATAGTGCAATGAATTAAAATACAGCGGCTCCGCTGGCTTGGCGATGCCGTTCCAATGGACCCAGACGTAGGGATGCAAACGATGCATCGATATGTTTGAAACATCGATAATATCGGTTCAAAATTCGATATTTGCCATCGATGTTTACAATTGCCTAAAATCGCTAAATCGAAGATACATCGATGCCAGTTTCAACGATGTTTTAACATCGACTTTAGTGTGACTCAGACTTGAGTTCAACTTACCCATTATGTTCCTAAATTTTTTTGACTGGCCATACATTTTTATTACTTATTCTTTTGTGGAACATTCAGAAATTCCGAGTTTACTCGTATCTTTCGATAAAATGCTTACTTAATGATTAAAAAAAGAGCCGGGTTCCCGCTGAAATTTCAACGAAGTTGGTCCTTGGATTTTTAGTCTCAGCGAACTTACTACGGTATGCATTTTTATTCTATTTATAGGAAGAGTCTAGCAATGGTAAACAAATACAGGGAAATACATCCATATCTAAGTATTTTTCTAATTGAATTACGGAGAGTTGTAATTGAAAAGTTTTAAATTTTCCTAACAAATTGTGAAACATCGAAAACCATCGATATATCGATGTTTTTCTGGCGATGTATTTTAGCATCAATGTTCATTTTTCCGATGTATCGATGTTACCCTCCAAAATTTGCATCCCTACCCAGACGCTCCAACCCCGAAAGCATTCAATTCGAAACCAGCTGGAGTGTTAGTAGAGCAAGAGGGAGTTCTTCTTGCAACGGAAAGACCAGGTAGACACGGGCATGTCTTCACTTCTCATTTTCAATTGGCGTCAGTTGAGACAGAACAGAAACGACTGGCATGCTTTGTTGAACTGGGCCAAAGTCCCTTAGGAGGCTACAGCGCCAAACAAAAGAAAAAAGTTAGTTATATTTTTTAGTACTTTTATTTTAACCAGATGTTCACTCTTCAGTGTTGTTTTTTATTCTTATTATCAAATTCGTTATATAGTTAGTTGTCAAATTTGTTAGGTGCATTGTGCTTTTATAACCGCAAAAACTTTTGATTGTCTCCACTGAGAACTGTTATTTTTTAGTTGCATCGGTATGTAATTTTAAAAAGTAAAAAAAATATTTTGGCAAAAAATAATAAGAACTGAACTAAAATTTGGGTTCACTAGTTCCGGGTTTTCCCTGCATGGTTACTCTTGCATTGAAATGAAGAAAAATACATACAAGCTTAAAATTGCAATTTAATAAAATTGTAATTTGTATGGACATACAAATGTGCTTATTTCGCACACGCTTTGTTAGGCATTCATCCTAAAAGCCCGCTTGAAATTTGTGCAGCAACTTATGAGCGTTTGTAGGAGTGCAAAGCTTTCGAAAGCTTGCATCTATTTATTAACCCTTCATCTACCAACCAACCAAAACGTACACGGAGAATAGCACAGTGACGAAACCAGTTGGTTCTCAAACAAAATTTTAACATATCTGCTATGGAACGGAGGAAAAGTGATTGCATAAGCTGACAACGCTGCCATTCTGGATATGGGCAAACAGATAGAGACACTAACTAATATTCTACTTGGTTGTTTTATTTGGAGAGCATCACATTATTTGTCAGTTTATGTGGTGTAATATTTGAGAGGACTAAACAAACAAGGCGTGGTCCTAGACAGCACACTGGAAGTTGGGGTTTGCAGTCCAAGATAGTTGCAATGGAACTGTTAAACTCGGTCAATAAATGAAGTTATAATCGCATCAGTCGTTGGCGTCCGTTATGACGGATCTAACAAAATTTCCCATACTACCAACTCCAAAGTAATTACGTGACTTCCTTAGAAGGAATGAAAAAAATGACGCGGTCAGCAAAAAAGTTTCAATGCAAGTCTGCACGGCTACGTCAAAGCTTTGTAAGAAAGTTGGCGGTGTTTGTATAGAACAGTTAGTCAAATATTTCGAATTCCACTTGCTTATAGAGGTTTTCAGGTAGACTAGATTTTTGTTGCATTTTCTCAGATTTTAAGTCAATAAACTTTTAGGGAGCATGTGTGATCCACCCAAAGCTTGTGTGCATTAGCTATAATGGATTACCTGTACTTTTTGTAACTATAACTATAGTGATAAGGCACTGCGACGACAGCTAATGAAGTTGAAAAGGTAAGTCTACGACTTCATCGAAACAAAAAGTGTAGTGTATTATATCAGCCTGCGCTTGAGGCGCAGGCCTGTCCGACGCATAATCAAAAAAAAAGGCTCACAGTAAGTAGTTTCAAGAAAACCGTGTCTTAACGAATATAATTAGGTGATTATGTTTTGAAATGAAGTGTATTATATCAGCCTGCGCTTGAGGCGCAGGCCTGTCCGACGCATA
>NW_016183318.1:0-5601 GCF_001687245.7 Rhagoletis zephyria | reverse complement strand
GGAGCAGCAGCAAACCATATAGCGGTTCTGGACCGGAGCAACAGCAAACTAGCAGCTAGCTAGCAGCGCTGCTGCACCGGTTCCAGAACCGGCATAACTATACTACTAATCATCAACATAAACAAGATCTAATACTTTACCAAACTTATTGTCAGAGTTCAGCCATCTCCTCTAAAAATACGTTGTTGCACGCACTAGATGCGAAAGGTATGATATCATTGTCAATGATGTTTCATGATATGTTTGGTAAATTAAAATCACCCAACACAATCACTGAATCAGAGGGTTTAGTCAGTAAATTAACTGATTTCAGTAAAGAGATGAGTCGTGAATACACCAATGTGTCAGATCGGGGAGGGATATAGCATAGAGCTAAGTAAATTGACCCTTTTCCAGCCTGTACACGAATGCATTTGAACTATACTGAATCAATGTGTGGAAGACTAACTTCTTCAGATGGTATTCAAGAATCTACAGCGAAGAGTACGCCACCGCCGATTCTGTCTGTCTTGTCTATAGATATGATAATTATTTGGAAGAATCTCTGAATTGAATGTGTGAGGTTTCAGCCAAGTTTCAGTAAAAGAAATAATATTATAATTACATTCAAGGCCTTTAAAGTATAAGTTCGTTAATTTAGTATTTAAGCCTCTTACATTTTGGTAATAAATACTTAAAGCAGATTTAATAATTAGTTTTTTGATTCAGTGTTATGACGGGGAATATTAGCTAAGTTATTTACTTTTTTGGGCCTATATTCGAATTCACGAACGAAAGCTCCGGGGGGCCAAAAAGAACTACTAAGCAGCGCATTAAAATTATCTAAATTTACGTCAATTTTAAATGAAGCAATATTTCTTTCGTAATTAAAATTAAATTTTCTGATGCTTAAGTCGACAGTTGTAATTTTTGATGAGATGTAAAGCTTTATATCGTCTTCGGTAGTGTCTCTCGAAAATCTAGAAACAAAGATTGACTTCTTTGGCGGAACCACAACTAGTTTCCTCGTATCAGACTGGACTACCGGTGGAGGGGGTTGAGTTTCTGCGTTAGTAGTTGAGGATAGGGAAGGCGGTGGAGGCTTTGAAGATGATGCCACCACTTCAATGGGGGAAGGGGAAGATACTTCAGGGTCTTTATTATCCGATGCAGATTTCGTTACACGGTCTTTTGAGGCTGAGGATTCTGATGCTGCAGGACACGGAGAAGATAAATTAATTAAGTCTGTCGGAAGATTATTCTGACGTGCAACGGCAGCAATTTCCTTAGATGGACTATGAAGACGCTTACGTTTTGACACACGGATATCCTTAACAGATTGCAAGGTATCTAAGCATTTGAATGATTTAAACATATTTTCATAATGCTTAAATTTTTCTGTCAGTACCGACAATTCTCTTCCTATTTCTGTAAAACCATTTCTGGTTTGCCTAAATAGCTTGAAAAGATCAACTTCGGTTGACCTGCACTTTAGGCAAGAGCAGCGAAGGCCCTTGCCATCATTAATAGCGTCCAGAATTCTTCCCGTCAAACCAGCACATTTCAGATGGTAAATACCATCACACAGCCAGCACGATAAGTAGCGTTCAGAATCGCTTTTAATTTGGCAAGTATCTAGATCGCACTTCATATTGAAAGATTTATGTAATAACACTCGTTAATAAAAGACAATCAATATAAACTATAACAATTAAGGAGCTGATGTAAATAGCTTTAAATAAATGTAGCGAACAGTTTGAGTATCACTGTAATTATGACACTTAATAAACGCAACGCAAACAGCTGTGACAAGAATTACTAGAAGAAGTAAACAAAAAGAGTAGAACAAATGTGCAAAAACAAAATGAATTCAGTTAACTACAAAGGATACAACAACAATGATAGCAACAAATGACTTGGCAAAATTGGAATGTATGCTAGTGTAATTTAATTAAATTTACTTTAATATAAAACACAATAACTTTCACTTAGCTTCAATTCTTTCACACTCTGATGCTCATAAGAACTTTTTATCACTACTTTAACACAGAATTAGCACAATGAACTTAGTAAGTAGAAAGCCAAAATCAGAGCACAAAAAAGCACAACCTCACAGCTTGACGTTTGTTAAGCAACTCTTATTAAAAATTTCTGTTTCCCACTTTACTATTTCTCTCTTCAACTGAAAAATATATGAAATGTTCAAAAACTCGTTTAACAACTGATTAGTATACATTTATCCTTCAAGCTACCAAACTTTTACTCTTATGTAATTGTTATTTGTTTTTGTTATTTTATGGCCTTATAACAATTATATTCAACAATTCTTAATGAGCTTGAGGCCGTTTTTAATGAAAAACTTATTGTGGAAAAGCAACAATAGCTTTTTCGGAAATCACCACATTTTCTCATCAGACTTCTTTCATTAGGATTCGAACCGACGATCCCACTGACTTAGCCAGTTGCCTACGCACTGTGCTAAGTTCGCTTTGCAAATTATCGTTGCTTTTTTCCCACTTTTTCATTTGTTAAGCCAACACAATCAACCGCGGCTATTCCGCTGCAATTCACACTTGATCATGTGGTTGTTGGTTTTGTTGGTTTTTGTTAATAATTCCATTTTTAGAATGTTTAACTTTTAGGTGTGCTCGTCCTTAAGTTATTTGTTTTTGTTATTTTATGGCCTTATAACAATTATATTCAACAATTTTTATTGCGCTTGATTGTGTTGGCTTAACAAACGAGCAACGATAATTTACAAGGCGATCTTAGCACAGTGCGTAGGCAACTAGAGCTGGGATACTATCGATTCTTGAAAGCTGCCGCTACTATCGATAGTTTTTGAAAGCTATCGATGTCGGTTTTAGCGAAACTTCTTTCTTCTTAACACCTCTTAACATTACATTATTTTTTTTTTATCCAAGAAAACTAACAATACAGTCGGCAAAAAGAAATTTTTAGTTATTAGAATTTTTAGCAACTATAAGCTTGCGTTATAGTAAAATTTAATAAGCTAACAAACCGCTTACACAAAATTTTTATGGAAATTCGAATTAAAAAGCTTGAAATTTTAATGATTTTATAGTTTGTTATGTTTTGTACATCTTCTATAAAAAATTAGTAGACACTAAACAAACAAAAAAATAATTTGATTATGAGTTGATGGTCAATTCCGGTTAATTAAACTTTGTGGATTCTAGGCTAATTGACCTCAAAAAAATAGTCAAAACTGCTAAAAATGTTGTGGTGCTATTATTTTGACCAGTACTTTATTCATTTTCTTATAATATGGTAAAATGTTAATAATTTCCTTTATCCGGATTTTAGTATGCGCCTCCGTATTTGATCTCAGTTGAACTCTTATTAGTATGAGTTGTCAATTTAAACGAATATCTTTTGTTTTGTTTATTTTGTAGTATTAGAAGTGTATTTTTATAGCCAATTTCTCTTCTTTGCACTTCAAAAGGGACAAACAAAATCCGAATTTAATTTTTGCATATAAAAAATTAATTCAGATTTTACCTGTCGCTATTCAAGTGTATGTACATAAGTATATATAACTCAGACGCATAAATTAATAAGTTTATTTTATTATTATAAGAAGTTCTTTTTGACGCACTCAAATTTAAACAAATTTATATAATCTCTTTAATTTACAAAGTAATTTATAAATTTTATAAATTTACTACTTATTTAATTTTCAAGCAATTTAGCATTTCAATTCAATACCTATCACGGCGATAGTACTATCGATACTATCGATGTTTTCAACTATCGTTTCGAAAACTATCGAGTGGCGGTACTATCGATAGTATCGCAACTCTATAGGCAACTGGCTGAGTCTGTGGGATCGTCGGTTCGAATCCTACTGAAAGAAGTCTGATGAGGAAATGTGGTGGTCTCCGCAATAGCTATCACTTCTACCATTTTTTCAAATTATTGTTGCTTTTCCACAATAAGTTGTTCATTAAAAACGGCCTCAAGCTCAATAAAAATGTGTAAACGCCAGATACCATGAGTACAGCATCCGCTTTNGTGTAAACGCCAGATACCATGAGTACAGCATCCGCTTTTATTAATTGCGCAAACGACTAGGCTTATACCTCGGGTCGGACTCTGCTCGGTTGTGAATAAGGGATTCGAGCATATCCTTGAACACAAGCCAGTTCACTTGCTGACCGTCGAAAATCGGCAGCTTAATGGGGTTAAGCTTCATTTCTGTCATTCTGCGAACTGAAGCCACATCTTCTCTTGCAGCCATTTGCAACCGTTGCAGTTTAGTCGACAGCACTCTATTATAGGCCAGTTCCATTTTTGTTAACAATGCGTCGTGGGCAGCAAGGTCTTCGGGCTTGACTGCGCCAACCAACACCATATGGTTATCCATGAAACGAGTAAAGTGCGTGGAAAGTTTCCACCGTATAATCAATTTCAACTATGTCAGGTGCATAATTTTCAGTTTCCACTTCGCCTTTAATCCTGAGTATAGAAGATTGTGATTTTGATATACCGTCTACCAGAAGTTACACGTAGCGTATATATATATATATAACGTCGAATGCGTTGCCGTTACCGTAGTCGCGCAGTTATAAAATCCACAAGTTCTCGTTAGCTTAACAACGGCGCAAAAATCGCCGGAATTTACGGTCCGTTATCTTATGTGCAGGTGTTCGCCAGCGCCAGCTGTTGGTTTAAGTGGAAACTTTGACAAATTAAGCGAGACGGCTGGTGAATTCCACTCGAAGCGATGGTCAACGATTTCCAAAAAAACACGTGTTAGATCATTCCTCAAAGGAGGCACCAAAATGTTTGTGAATAAAAAATGGAATAGAGTTACTTTACTCAGAATCTTTTATTCCGTCGTACTCGTTGCTAGTGAGAAAACCAAATCATGGAACAACTCCACAACAACGTTCGTACTGTGCGGTCGCTTAAACATTCGTTTGAAAGAATTCCTAAAGTTACTTTGTTTATCTAAGTGCTAAACAGTTCTAATTTGTGTAATTTATACTGGAAAAAGCCATTTGAAGCCAAGCTCCAATAAATTGTTGTGTTTTAGACATAAAGTGCGTGGATTAAAAATTAAAAATTAATATTCTTGTCATTCCTTGTGCATATTTTCCTCTTTTGGTGCATTATTGTTGTTTTGCGTGAGAGAGTGCATTTTCCCATCTTCCGCGATTTATCATACATTTTGCTTGTCATCGATCAAATAATTTTCCTGCAAACAGCTGATTTTGGCTTGCTTTTAAGCTTTTTGGCACAGTGGCTTTAAACTGTTAAGTTCAGCACGGTTTCTAACCATTGAACTTACAATACCTAGACCTCTGTGTCTCTCAAACGCTCATCTTTGCTACTATCGTACTAAAAGCGTACACTGTAAGTTTTTCTTGTGCATACATACAAATTGTTACTACTTCGCGCTGCAATGTATTCATCCTGCTGTTTTGAAAAATGTATCATTAAAAACTATTTAGACCGTTGCTTTGCGTGTTGATTGTGTGATGACCTAGCTCACGTAAAATGTGCTGGTCTCAATGGTAGGGTGGCCGATATCATAACCGATAACAAAGGTGTTCGTTGGTCTTGCCCCAAGTGCAGATCAACCGAAGTTGAGCTTTG
>NW_016183315.1:5266-5603 GCF_001687245.7 Rhagoletis zephyria | reverse complement strand
TCCTTTTAGTGCACATCTTTAATAAAAATGTGTTATTAATTTTTTTTTTTATTATCACGTCAAGAAATTTTTGATACGTTTTGAAAAAAAAAATTATTTTAGCATTAAAATTTTTTCAGTATTTGTTTAGTTTTTTAAGATTTTTATAAACGGTTTTAAACGGTTTATCTTTTTAAATCAAGCAAATTTTGGGATTTCTTTTTATAAAAATTTTTTTCGTATGTTAATTTCATTGCTGTTTGCTTAAGTTAATTTTGAATTTGTCTACTTTTTCTCTCGGTGTAAATTTTTACTCATGATTTTAATTTTAATATTTGTTGTTAATGTTACTGTTATT
>NW_016183315.1:0-5155 GCF_001687245.7 Rhagoletis zephyria | reverse complement strand
TAGTTTTTCTCTTTGACGTCAGGATTTTTTAAAGGGCTCTGAAATTTCAAAACATAAATTAATTAAATTTATTTAAAAAATCATGCAATATGGAATAACAATTAAGTTACAGAGATCCAAAGCTGGTTCAGGTAAAAACAAAGAAAATCATATCCTTAAAGTTTTTTCTTTAAATGTTTTCTTCAAAAATTTAAGTTCCAAAAGGTGGATTCAAGATGACGGAATTCGTTTTTTAATTAATTATTTTCGCCATATTGGATCCGTAATTTTGAATTTAAAAATTTCATGATCTTAGTCGTATTCAGCGACTCCAAAAACCCCTGAGTAACAGATTTTCATAGGGTCCAATTATATTTAAAATTTTTGGCCGCCATATTGGATCTGACACATTGAATTTCAAAAAAACGCCACTCATAATTTAAAAGTTAATATTTTTACCGAAATTTTAAAAAGTTCTAACGAAATGAACTAATTTTGGAGAGACGACTGCTTCAGTTGACAAGGAATGCCTCGTATTAATCCTCCTCCTAACTTTTTCCAGTAGAAAAAAAGTACTTTCATTTGTTGTCTATAAATCTGACCAAATACAATCAGTAAAATCCAAGCTGCTTATGTACGACCAATGCCTTTTGTATTAACTCATGTACGTGCACACATACGTACTTATGCATTCACATCACTCCCAACTTTTACTAGTATTTTAATATACATATTTTCAAGGTTTCTTTTGTTTGTTTTTTTCTATTTAATTTGAAAGAAAGTGTCAACTAATTTCTAGCCAAAAATTCATTAAGACCTTTCATGTACACTACTCTGTAGCGCCTGTCCCTTTACCTTTTCAAAATAATAAGTATATTAGCGACGCTGCGACAAATCTTCGTTAAGGAAAGTGACTGCGATTATAATTTGTTTTTTTTTTTTTCTTTTGAAACTTAATGGGTGTATATAAATTGAGTTGTAATTATGTACATTTGTACATTTATATTTTGCTATTAAACCCCAAACATTGCGACAACATTTATGTATGCCGTTAAAGTTGCACAGACAGCTTAGGAATGCTTTGTTTACCACGAAATCAGTTCCAAGCCACCGACAAAGCATCAAGTAGCGAAACTGTTTGTTTTAATTTGCTTTTTCCTCTTAAACTATTTACTTAACTTACTTGAACTGCTTAAATTGCCGCGCATTATTTAGTTATTATTATTGCTTTTTGTAATGGGCAAGCAAATCAAGTGCAACAATTGTTGCATTATTGATTTGAGTGAAAATGCCACAGAGAAAATCCATGCGATTGTAAACATGAATACTTATATACATATGTAGGTATGCATGCACAAATAAAAAACTCGCAACAGCAACGCCTTGCATATCGCGAGTTGCCAGCGCAAGTTTGTGTCTTAAGTCTTTTGTATGCACAACTGGTCTGCAAACAAAAGCCTTGTATATATGTATGTATGTATTTACCCGTACTACGAATAGCTTAGCCGCATGTGTATAACCTGTCAAGTGGTTGAAATTGGAATTTTTTACAGCACAGCTGCAAGCGCGTACCATTAACCATTTTGTTTGATGTGATTTTTGTAAACAAGTTGTAGTTTTGGTCAGTTTGTTTTTCTGCGCTGACGCACATTTTTGCGCTGGGAGTAGGTGCCGCGTCATCGCCGAAAATGGTTGGTTGGTTGGCTGTTTGATTGTTTGGAAGGTGCTGAAGTTGGCTTTTAGGGAAAAGAAGCAAGAAAAATCAAAGAAAGCAAAAAAGCGATCAGCTAAAAGTAGCAACAACACTTCATGTACAAGCCGTGTGCAAATTATAGGCGCACCACAAGTTATAAAAAAAAAATTTTTGATTTTAATTTTAATTTTAGCTATTTTTTTTAACAAAAACTATATAAATTCAATTTTCAAACTGTGCGCGAAAGTAAATTATTATTTTTTGTGTGTAAAAATTAGAAAGGTTTTGAGTGCGCAGTTTTGCAGCCCATTTTTTTCTAGAACAATAAAGTGCAAATTTTAGATAGCTTGGACCTGGCATTGATTTTTGGCAATTTTTTTGCGGAATATGTAGTGCACTTTGTGTGAAATTAAAAAAAAAAAAAAAAAAACTTGAAAAAATTAGAAAGTTTTGAGTATGCAACTTTGTAGCGAATTCAATTCTAGTACAACAAAGTGAAAATTTGATGTAGCTAAGACCTACCATTAATTTTAGGCGTTTTTTTTGTGGAATGTGTTGTGCATTTTTCTCCACATAAAAAAATCGGCGAACATAAATGTGCTAAAATAAGTCCTCGCTACTTCAAATTACCTCTTAACTAAAATTGTATGGGCCATAAAATTGCATACTCGAAATCTTTTTACGATATTCAATTAAAAAATTAAAATTTTTACGTAAGTTTATTGATTTTCTTTTGTTTGAAAGTTTAGTTTATACAGTTTTTGTTAAAGTATTAACTATATAAAAAAAAAAAAACTAGCCAATATCCGGCGTGCTTGTCTGCGCATTAAAAGTATTTTTGTGTGGTTTGATACCAGTATTGCAATATTTTTTTTATTTTAATTGAATACCATGTTTTCAAACAGGTGGCAACCCTCCACAAACATATTTTCGGCAGTAAACCTTCCTAAACCTCTTCAGTTTGATACCCATATTGCAATATTAAATTTACCTTATCAATTAATTAAAATTAAAATTTTCAAACATGTGGCAACCTCCACAAAAATATTCTCTTTTTTAAATCTCTTTCTTTTGACAGCCATATTGCAATATTTACTTAATCGTATCTTATTTACTTAAACTGCAATTTTCAAACAGGTGGCAACTCTCTATTACTTTTTTCGTATATTTTAAGTTATACATCTAGAAATGCACGTGGTGAAAACTTTATTAAATTTCATGCATTATTTTTCAAGTGATGCGCGTACAAACATACAGATAGGCAAATAGGCAAAAGTTCAAAAATATGTTGATTTGGTTTCTATTGCTCTAATAACGCCTAACCCCACATAATAATTTTTCTTTAATATCTATAATATACAGACATCGGCCTGTTACAATTTTATTATACAAAAATTTGTTAAAACTTGTGTTAGTTGCGCCCATAATTTTGACACGGGGTGTGTATATCGAAACGCAAGGCGCGCTTTGGCGGCTAGAAATACCTGTTTCACATAAATACATACATATATGCTATGTTCCACCACTTTGTTTTTTTTTTTTTTGTTTTTCACATTTTTAGTAGCGCATAAAATTCAGGTTTAGTTTTGACTTACAAAAATAATATATGTATGTAAGGCGTCTTGCCTTTTTTGCTAAGCTGAATGCCACACCGAGGGCTAAAATCAGTAAGAGCAATTGTTTGTTAAATTTTTTTTTTCTTCAGGTATTTGCTTTTGGCAATTTAATTAAATAAAAGATTAATTTGGCGTTTCATTAATTTCATGTTTCATTGGTTTTGTTTTTATGTGTTGTGCCGCTTTTTCATTTGATTAATATGGCACAAGTGGCTTGGATTTGATTGAATTTTAAACGCCTGCCTCATAGCGCAATTTGAATTCCTCTCAGCGGCGGACGCGTTCGCTGTAATGGTTTGGTGATTACAAATTAAGAAAAATAAAATAATGAAACTTAATGTTCGTTGTTGTTGTTGCATGTTAAGTGAAAGTGCTACCACTGACCAACATTTGTATACTAATGTTTTTAGTTTTGCTTTAATTTACTATGAAAAACGCGTTTTCTTTGGCTATGGGCTTATTTACTTGCGGTGAATCAGGTGTCAGCAGCAATAAAATTAATTGCGGGATGGCAAAAATAGCACTGGGTGTTAAAAGATGAGCTAATTTGAATAGAGTCCTTGCCGGCCAAATTGTCCTCTGGATATAATCGCTACTTAAATGACTGAATGAATGACTGCAACGCGCTTGACCACGACCTCTGCTAGTGTGTCAAAAAGGACAATCATCACAAAAAAAAGTAGTTCTCATCTCTTCGACACTGAAAAATACAAAGCTCTGAAACGTTGCCTTCTCCTCCTATAGACGTTCACTATTTCCTTAGCCATTCTGGCTTCTCACTGTGCGACAGCCGGAACCAGCGCGGACTTTGTTCACATTTCTTTCACGTTGGTGGCATGAAGTTCATGCCTGAGAAGGCCCTTAGTAGAATTTTCCGTAGAATAATTTTCTAGAATATATCAATCCTCTAACGGCCTTCCAAATGGATTAAAATATTCTACGAAAATATTTCCCATTAAATTTTACTATATAGTGTTAACCTTTAGGCATTTATTTTCACAATTTTTTTCACTTTTTTGAAAAGTACTTAGACCGGGACATGAAAACTTTAGAAGTTCATAAAATAAAAACACGAGCTAACTCTTGCAAATCCATCGAGTGTTTTATTACAGGATATGTATACTTTCAGAAAATATCAGCAAAATCTGGGCTGGTTTGAATTGTCATAAAATTGTCGCACTGGAGCGTTATTTCTATAATTTTGATTTTTAATGTTTTTGAAGCCAATATTAAGAGGAGTGCTTGCCTTTGGAATCAAAATTTACATACAAATTAACTCATACATACATATAGTGGCGAAAATATAAATAGTGAAAAGATAATTTAGCATTCTTTGGCTATCTCCCTTTCGATTATTTAATGATCATTAGTTTTTTTATGAAAGCGTATTTCATGATTTAACAAAAACCATGTAAGTCAAAATTTCAAACTTTGTACAAAAATTGTGAAAAGTTGAAAAATTTCATCAAAATTTTGACCTTTTTAATTAGATTTTTTAGAAATATTCTTAAGCAGCTAGGACTTACCGTTGGTTTTTGGGCAATTTTTCTTTTTTTTTATGGAAGATGATGCTCATTTTGTCCATGCGAAAAAATTGTCGAACATACAACTTTGTATGGAAAAAACGCTCGAAAAAAAATTGCCAAAAATCAACGGTGAGTCCTAGCCACTTTAGACTTGCACTTTATTGTACAAAATTGAAGGGTCTATAAAACTGCATACTCACAATCTAAAAAGTTCTAAAAACTCTTATTACAAAGTTTAAAATTTTAATCAACGTTTGTTAAAATCCGTCGAGTTTTTATACATATGTAGATATTCTACAAAGTTTTAAATTTTGATTTACATGTTTTTTTTAGATAGTAAG
>NW_016183314.1:0-5603 GCF_001687245.7 Rhagoletis zephyria | reverse complement strand
ATTTCGTATGCACAGTTTCCATATGCACAATTTCAGGGTGCCGTTTAAACATACTTGCATAAATATGTACATAAAAATGTAAGTTCGTAAGAATTTCTCCAAAGAACATTTTCGAGTGTAAGCGCGTGGAGGATAAGTGGCTCTAAAGAAAATGAATGACAGTAGCAGGTAAACGTTCCCCAATCGACATTGTTGTTTAACTCGGTAGCAAATAACGCGAATGAATAAGAAGTAAGAAAGAATGTATGTATAGCAACAACTTTTATAGTATTTGAAGAGAATTTCTGTTTTATTTCTTCTCGCCTGTCGGCCTCCTGTCATTAATTTTATTTACTCTCATCAATTTTTAGTATGTATGTACGTACTTCCCCTTAGTTTGCCCTCTTTAGTATAGTATTGTTCAATTATGTTCAACATTTATTGCAATTTGGCTTATCTTTAAGGTTTTGTAGTAATTCGACTTCTTGTCTAGGCCACTTGGAATATTTTTGATGCAGAGAAAATTTTTATTTACAAATTGAAGAGAAACTCCAACATCACTTATATCACTTATACGACGTGGTTAAGTTAGTGAAAGGCGAGGACCCGAATGAATTTATTTACAAACGATTTAATCGATGGAAAGAATGTTTGGGTAGGCGCTGGGGCCACCTCTGCATGGGTGTAAGTCATACAGGGTTCCGACGGCTTGTAGCGCTTTAGCTGTTGCCGTTGAGGAAACTCGAGTGCATGGAGCAAGTTGAGCTTGATTTGGTATGCCATCAATTTATTAATTAATTTCTAATAAGAAAATTTTGCACCTGCAGCTTAGCGCATATTTTCTAATTATTTGAAAATGTTTATCCTTTTGTCACCATTTTCTAAACTAGTCATCCAAAAAAATTAATAATAGTAACATTTAAAATTAAATGCAATTTGAATTTGAATTTAAAATTTGAGCAATATATCGTAAAAGTCAGGGACAATAGTAGTTATGTGGAATTTTTGGTACATACACAGTTTTGCTTCTACGGTTAAAAAACTGCATTTTCAGCTAAAATAACATTTTTATTTTTAACTAGTGGCAATAGAATGAAAACTGTGATTCTGTTGAGATTTGTTTGTCACTGAAATTAAATATGAATGGATTAGTTGACGTAAATAAGCAAATGCAAATCTATTGTATTTTCTGTACATAAGTACATATGTAAATTTATGGTTTTAACGTTTTTTTTTGTAGTTCTAAAATAAGTTTTTTTTATTACTTTGTTAAAAAAAAATTTGTATTATTTGTTATGCTGATTCTCTCTTCTCAAAAAAAGGCTTAACCTCAAATACAAAACATGTCCGATATGCATAGCCTGCAGTCTTGCACAGTAATTTCATCTCATGTACCATGTATGTATGTAATCTCATCTCACCATTGACAGTATTTGTACGATATATCAACCAAATTGATATATGTGTTCGTGGCAGTTTTACAACGATATATCGTACACTTTTCTGATAAGTTGCTTAATTTTCTTAACCAAAGGCTTTTTTGAAAAAGGGAATAGAAGCAAGAATCTATTTTGGGTTTTTTAATTTGGTTTGCAACCAACGCTATGTAGGATGTATGAATTTTTGTTATCAAAGGGTTTGATAAAAATGAAAAAAACCGTCAAAAGTTGAAACAATTTGTACGATATATTGTACAAATGCTGGCAAAGGGTCATGGGCAAGATGCGGTTCACATATTCTCCCAACAATTCTAGGGGTCATCACATTTAAATTTGTCCATGCTTAAGCGCCATTTAACAACCCAGAAATGATAAGTGACTTATAAAATTAAGCCTTTATGCCAATAAAGAACATTTTTATTTCAATTTCCTACTCAGTCCCAGGAAAACCTATTCACCATTAGATTTCTAGGCGAACATTATTAACAACAGAATGACCAACTGGACTGGAAGCAAGCCCCTTTTTGAGTTTGAACATTCAAGTACCCTAAAAGTTTTGAGTAAAAAAAAAACTCAACCCCTATGCCTTCCTGCAGGAGCTCTTTATGAGTATAATATAAACTAAAATTTTATAGATCGGTTATGGTTATTAAATACAATTTTTTCAACCCTTTCAACATCGAAAATCAGATTCTTAAAACATTTACGGACATGTCGTGAAATAATGCGACATTTTTCTGTTTTATATGCGCCTGTAGGCAAATAGGTCGAAATGGAATATTGTCGACAAATGCCTGATAATGGTCAGAAAGTTTGAGGGCTTTGAGCGACCTCTAAATATTTTTTGATTTCAAAATAAAAAATGGGTGTCAATCCTATACTAGGGAGTGAGATCATTAAAATTCCGACTTTACATTTTCACATGCATTTTTGAACCACCCTAGTGCACACACTAGCAGGTCAGTGCTTTGGCGCATGTAGAATTCCGCAGCACTTGCCAAAGTGTCATTCGCACGTAATAGCCAAAAGGAAGTAAAGGACTAGAAAAGAGAGAAAACGAATGTGACATTAAAAAATTACGATATTAAGTAGTAAGTGTGTATGAAATTTGAAATAAACAAACTTTTTTAAACGCAGAGGAACCTCGCCTCAGGCTTGAAGAGCGTTTTTGGTTTCATTTAGACAAATAGACAGTGAGATGTGATTCATGCTAATATAGTCGAGTACACACACAACAATATAGTACAAAAATACATATCGCACGCCGTCTCCAAAAGTGACATAAGTCAAAATTTATAATTTTTGACATTGTGCACTAAAAATGTACACAGACATTTTATTTAGCTTTCAGCAAAAGCTGGAGCAAATTTTTGTTATAATTTCTTGAAAAAACTTAAGGTAAAGTTTTCCCTGCCCATATGATTAGCATGTGCTAGGAAATAGTTTTTCGCAATTTCGAAGTTTCGACGAAGGTGGAAATTTTGAGTTGTGTCGCTTTTTATTTCGTGACAAACTTTTTTCAAACTTTGCCTTCCACTTCTGTCAAAATCACTAATCCTTTTCATGTCACGCAGCCAGTCATTTTACGCCATTTACGTCTCGTTTAATTGAACACGACACTGAATAAATGTAGACTTTACTTATGTATATATTTTAAGCCACATCTGGCAAGATGAAATATTTAGACATTTCGTTCACGCTCATTAACCACAAAATTGCTTATAATTCCTTTGCTAATTGCGTATTGTTTGGAATTTTAGTTAAGTGTTTTGCAAGCGTTAATTAATGGCGCATGTACTGTAAGAAAATTTGGAATTTTAATTGAGTCCGTACGCAGATTATGTTCTGCTGTGAATTGGTAAATTTTTCGAAAGGGGTGGTGCCGGTAAATCTTATCAGTTCACGAGAGCAATTTAAGTGAAAAATTATTTTTTACTTGAATTTAATATGGATACTGACCGAAAAAAAGTAAACTTTGACTTAAATTTTTTTCGTTAAACCGGCAGTTTGTATTGGTGTGGTCGGCATTGCTGTAGAGTATTCGCGATAGCTTGCTCTCCTACACGATTCCGAAGTTTATTGTACTTTTTTCCGATTGCTGTGACTCCACCCAATTTACGGGCACAGGGATACTGTAGTCAACTTCATGGCTGATAAATTGGCTAAGCAGGACACCCTCAAGTTCGCATCTCCTATCAGAAAATGTATATGAGTTTTTGAGGCAATCAGTAGCCTGCTCCAGGTCATATAAACTTTTAATCGTCTAAGCTGGGCACAGCAAAAGAGTTGAAATGTGTTTGCATAGTATCGGCTGAGCTAAGTTAGAAAAGGTACTATCGGAGCCTTAGCTCAATAACGCTTATCCCAGTAAGCTTAGCTCACTGCCATCACCTGATGAAGCGGAGTTTCCATGTGCAAAACTTGCTTCTCGTTGTGAGTAAAGCTCATCGAAAATGATTGAGGAAGCATTCGATTGCATTACTATTGCCCGAAATGGGGACCTATTGGCACGTTATACTCCGTAAATGAGAGATTAAGTCTCACTGGTGGATAAATGAAATCGTCTTCTTTAGTAAGGGCAACAGAAAAACTTTCAATGCTGTAAAATACAACGATTCCCGGTCAAGACTTAAGGAATTTTAAGCGAACTGTCAGGAAAGTGCAGACACAATCATGGAAGATTTTCTACTATAGCATAAAGGAACAGTCGGATAATGATCGCATGAAAGAAGTGCTGGCGTAGAACTCGGCTTCTCCGATATACATATCGGCCTATACAATAACGACACAACTCAAAACTAAGAAAAATCCCTTTGAGTTGCGTCTTATCGCAGTGCATCGTCGGTATAATCAAAAGCGGAATGGCGGCGGTACGGCATCTCGCCGGCAAATTCTGAAGATCGTACCGAGTACCCTGGGAAGGGTGTACTGAACGCCCTGCCTCATCCATAATTATCTCTGAGGAATTTAAATATGCTTAAAAGATAGACTGAAAGTTAAAATACAATAATATTATGTAAATACACTTCCAGAATTCCGGAAGATCTTCGCCTTAACTTAAGGTGCCCAGACTCTACATATGGTATCGTCCTTTGCTCTGAAGAATTATTTCCGCCCAAAAGAATCTAGTCCTGGATTTCTGCAGTATTTTCCAAGCAGAACTAATAGCAAAACTGTTTCAATTTTTCACTTAGTCTGCATACTCTAGCTGTATTCCCTGATAGTCGGGCTACTATTAAAGCACTTACAGGTCGGAGAACCTCTTTTTATCATATAATCAGTGCTGCAATAAATGCAGGTATACCGCCACAATCTTGCAAACTCTGATTGGGAAATACCTTTATTGATCAGAGTAATGGAAGATGGGCAGAAGAGCACACATGTAGAATAGGCCAACTCTTTTGGCCCAAATTAAGTAAGAAAAGTTATTACAAAAAACTTGCCAACGCAAGCGTCTATGATCGAATGATTTTTGCCGTAGTTACCACTATGTAAAGCAAATTTAGATTTTGGCAGCGAGTAACTAATGTCTTTTATTTAGACAACTTTATCAGAACGACGAATGGATTTAACTTTAGGGAAAGTAAAAATACTAGCAGCCTCCATAATAATACCACAATGGGCCCATGGCGACCTAACGATAGCACGTAAAAAAGGTAGTTATGCTGCTCTATTTATACAAATTTATCCAAATTCACTTACCAGTTTTCAGTTGCAGAAAAATTTACAATTCACTCATTTTCGCACCTTACTACTTTCCTGAGCTGCAGCGCTAATCCATCAGCATGCGATGAAATTGATGTATGTAAATCCTCTGAACAACCAGCTGCTGCAGTTGTTGCTATGCATCTACTGTCGCTGTGTTTTTTATCCTGCTGCTTTTGCTCATTTCCATTATATGTTTATTTATCTGCTTATTACTCTCGGCGGATGACATGCAAGTGCACAAGTATAGACATACGGGCATACAATTGGCGACAAATGAAAGTGTACACCTTGTTCTAATATAAAATTCACAATTATTTTATTGAAGATTTTTTTGCACTAAATATATACGGAAATATAGTTCATTCTATAGCATAATCCAGGGACCGAACATAACAGTTATTGATGAAAACTGTTAGGGAAAAAATCATTATGAAGGAAATGTTCTACAACTAAGTGATACATACCAACCGATTTCTT
>NW_016183313.1:0-5604 GCF_001687245.7 Rhagoletis zephyria | reverse complement strand
TTTTGTCAGTGGTGTAGGAATAGGGCGGTAAAAGCCATCCCAACAATCATAATTTCGTTCATATATCCGTTGAATTTGAAAAATATAATTCCATAGCCGAAGGCAAACGCATGTATACATATACATACATATATACATACAGTGCAGGTGAATTGCTGACAAAGCGAGATTTTCCACAATAATACATAATAGCAGCGGATAATAGTAATTTACTTCATGACCTTAGATTTTATTTTTGTGATAAATTCCGCCTTAGAGGATGTTACCCAGTTGGCAAAATAAACAATAAAGTGAACTTAAACAAGGATTTTATTCAAATCGATTATTTACCTACCGCTAATAATAATGCTTTTTTGTATGGAATGGCCTGAGTTTAATTACTTCTGCTTCAGCTTGAATGGGGTAAAGTTTTCATCGGCATAGTACAGACTTAAATTGGTACTAGCCATGCATCGAAATGCTATTCAAAATTGTAATTTTTTGCTTAGAAACACGCTGTCTTAGCAACTTTCTAATGTCAGGGATATGAGGCATTCTTTTCGAAGTCGGAGGGATTTCAAGTAACCAAAAAACCAAACCGACTTCAGTTCTCATATAAACATTTAAGACTATCGTTAATTTCTTCATGATTTAATGATCGGATTTAAACCAAATTAGTAAAGGGAGCACCTCTCCTTTGAAAAAGGAATTGTAGAAATCGGTTAACGTGTTCCAAAGTTATCTCCTTTTTTGAAGTCGGTTAAAAATGGCGTCATGTCTTCGACTTACTTCAATGTTTTTAAAAGTTCTTTATGTGAAATAAGCTAACATGTATTCGAGGAATTCTTTTTTTCCTCGGAGATATGATCTGCCAAAGCTTGCCTTTTTTGCCTTTTTAAGATATTTGCTTTTCTACTTTTAATTAAAAAGGCCAAGGAAAAAGCCCTTATTCCTGATAATATGAAAATATTAAACGTTCTATATTTAAATTGGGTGCCACTTGTATTCACTCACGTCGGGCGCACGTTTAGTATATTCAAGGCTTTTCTTCGCGAAAATCGAATGAAAATGCTGCCAGAAAACTTCAAAATGTATCTTGTGGTTCACTGTTACTACAACCATTAAAAATTAAAGTTTTGTGAGTTAAAAACTCGAAACGTGAAAATAGTCAAAGATTCAAAGTAGACATTTTTCATATAATAAAAATAGTTCATAGTTTTCCTCTTTGTACTTGTAAAATAAACATTTCTAAAGTAAATCTATTTTTTCATTATTTTCCGGTTGTTATCTTTTCTAAGCGCCTTATTTTGCCTTTTTCTGCTGCTTCTAGTGCCTTGCCCTACCTATTACATATTTTTTTTTTTTATGCCAAGATGCTTTATTTGGTCGGTGTCAACAATTTTTCGTAATTTTGTTTTCTAAAATGTATGATAAAATGTAAATTTAATTGCGGATATTCTATCATGTAAAAATATTCTTTTAGAAATTCAGACGCGGAATATCCCTTCGTTAACATCATTTCTTCCACAGATTTTTAATTCAAAGAGCCTCTTAAAAGTGGGCGTGGCAATTTTAGGACCAAAGTTCAAAAATTTAGATTTTATTGTGAATTTGAGCAGAATGTCTGTATTGTGGAAAAATGTTTTTAACAAACGGATATTCTGCATTTTGTTAATTTTAGTTTGTCGACTTAAAGAAAAATCTTGCTTTTACAAGTACAATTTCTGGATAGGTAATCTATCGGAACCCGCAATAAAATTTACATTTTTAACACTTTGATAAATATATCTCATATTAAGTTTTCGAGAACAAATTACAAAAAATTGTTGACTCTCACAAAATAAAACATCTCGTCATAGAAAAGATATTTTAAAAATAACTTAACTTAAATAATAACTTCAAAGAGTTCAACAGTTAATAGCTAAGTTAGATTTAGGACATTCTTATGTATAGAAATGTTGAGCACGTTTCTTTAGCTTTAAAACGATGTTAAGATGAAGTCTTTATGATGAGCAGGACCCGAGATATAATGTTTTGAAGAAGTACATGATAAGTTAGAATCATGAAAATATCTCCGATAATATCATATCTCCGAAGAAAAAAAAATTTCTTGAATAGATGCCATTAATTCACGTACAGAACCCATAAACAAAATTTAAAGCCAATCGAAAGTGTGACATCAAGTTTGGTGTTCGATACGACAAAGAATACCTCATACATACTAACATACTAAGTATACAACACAAAGAGATTTTATTGACGTAGTCGAATCGAAACGTGGGTTTGAGTCGATGGATTCGACCTTTTACTTAAAAAAAAGAAGCTAATTGCAATATACCATTTGCAAGGTACGGCAGGCAAAATACAAACGTTATGAGTATTAAGTTGCGCAATAAAGTCCCTGCACTTACCAAAATTGCATTCTTTAGAATGGCACAGTTCCCGAATTTGTTTCTAATAAACCAAAGCTCCTAGTAGCAGCCAAATTTTCGATAAAAAGATCTATAGATAACGAAAAGAATGTTCTGAGCAGCTGACCTCTAAATTTTGCTAAGATTTTTACGACGTAATCCTCTCTGTAGGAAAGTATGGATGGGGGCTACAGTCGGGTACGTCCACATTGGCGGTATGCTATTTAAGAGTTTTAGGGGTTATCGTCCTATATCGAAAACTAGCGCCTTGCACTGCTGCATATCATTGACAGCGTCCGTGCCCGCGCCACAGGATTGAGATTACTGAAGGTATATTGAGAAAGAGGGATTTGGCGATATCACCCCTTTTGTGGATATTGGTTTTAAATAAATTACTACACCGCTTTAAATTTCCAGAAAATTAATTACCAATAATAAATTACCAAAACTAAAGGAATTGCTTTTCTACCAACTTGACAGAGATAATTTAAGTGCTACAATCGGACCTCCACAACATTATCAGGGACAGAAATGGTTATGAAACTTTGGTATTTCCTCGGTTAGAAGGATGTGCCTAGCTCTGACACTCATAGAGAGAACTTGAAATGAGTAAACTTGTCACCGAGTAGATGTATGCAAACTTCATGCTCGACTTCCTAACTGTACTTCATTTCAGCTTGAAAAAACTCCAAAGTTGTCTGGAAGTTAGAAAGGCTCCCTGAAATATGCCAACGAAATGCACCCCAGCATTTAGGGTGTGTGTTTTAGGTGGAATGTCCAGAAGCTGCGCAAATTGCTTCCGTCGCTTGGAGACTTGTCAGCAGTGTTACCGTTGTGCGATTAAATTGTCAAATTGACACTTTTTGGAGATTGACAATGAATATGCCCCAATAAGTTTCGAAAGGTAAAATAATGAAGGTCTATATATACATACATACATGGGGCCTATGCCAACCAATAGAAAGGTTCAATTGTGAAAAATACCTTTTTACTATGGTGAGAAAATTTTACATTTCTGCTGTGCCAATTCATAACTTTTTACTTCCGAAAACTTTTGGCAATTGCTCTAGAGCAAAAGGAGTTCAGCAAATAAAATGCAGCAATTATATAACAAATATTTGTCTTTACTGACTTTAATTCTTCTTGAACTGAAAACCATGCATTTATCAAACATTTCAAAACCCTCATTTAAGGGTATTTCTGCAGTCAAGACCTGCCGGCTCGGAAATTGTCGTTCGCTTCATAGTTTTCAAAAATTTACAGTCTGGAGTACTTTTCTATCAATGGGCACAGGGCCATGATATGAAAGATTTGCATTGAGTGGAAGACATTTTTTTTCGGCTGTGAAATTTTTTTTGCGACTTTCGAAAAAATTTCAGCGGTAACACTCACTGCATGCCAGGCAGTCTGAGCAATAACCACTCCTTTCGTTTAATTAGCTATGTAAAATTTTAAGAGCAGATCAAAGTGTCTGATAGGATGTGGATGCAGAAACTCCATTAGTACGGGTTTTCATGCTGAGAAAATAAAAAACTACACTTTGTTTACTAGCCGCTTCACTTACTTCAGAATTTCCCAAACAATCACTTAGGTGTTTGATATCCAGTAATTTTTCAATCCAGAGAATACTCGTATCTCACGGATGCTGCTTAAAAGCAGTGAAAGCGGAGAAATATGGATTCGAAAATAACATTACCGCATCCAGAAAGGCTATTATAATGTCTACCCTATGGTTAAGGAATAGTTCTGTACGCCCACTGACTTTGAGAATTCCTCTCTAAACCGATCTGTCCTTGTAGAAATCTCGTTGTTCATTTCGAAAATTCTCGGTAGTAAGACTGCAAGTAATACTAGTATTCTTAAACGGATCTTAATATTTAATTTATGCTATTGTAAATTTTATGAAAGACAATAAACCCTAACACCAAAATTGATAAAAGAGAAAGAGAACTTTAAATGCTGTCTGTGTATATTAAAAAAACAATACTGCTTAACGGAAATAAATACCGGAATAGATAACATGTACATCAATTTCAAATCAAAACTAAAAAAATTAAAATCACGCAAATATGAGCAAATTTTCATCCATTTATGCGAAAACAAAAACATTCGGTTTGCAAAAAATTTTAACTTCTCTTTTAAATGCACCATGCTTCTTCATTGCTTTCCAACTCAAAACAATGTGGTATTAATTGTGACAACAAATATTGGATTAGCACAGGAAGCTGTAGGGCAGTGGCACGCACCAATACATGTGCATAATCATATTTACTTGGTACACAAAGCGCAATGATGAACCATTCGAGCGAAAGCAGAAAGTCAGCGGCAGCAATCAAATTGTAAAAATGAAAAAATCATATCGGAATAAATAGAAAAGAGCAAACAAAAAAGCGGACAAAAACATTACGAATGTATTCGCGTTATGTTAATAATTTTCAATTCTTTTCTAACAATTCTTATAGAATTTTTTCATTTTATTCCTTGTGTTTCCCAGCACTTTGCGGCCGATCGCTCTCACCATTTTCTGCGCTTTTATTGTTCATATTGTGTCTTCTATAGGATTTGACGTGCTGTGAAAATCTGGTCAATGGTGGACATACCAGGTCTGAAGCCACACTGTTAAGGTCCAATCAGCTGGTTGGTGAACGGCTTCAGTCTTTCACAAAGTATCGTCAACAGGACCTTGTATGCAATATTAAGAAGGCTTATTCCGCGATAATTGGTGCAAACGGCGGGATATCCCTTCTTGTGGATTAAGCAAAGAACATTGAGATTCCACTTTTCGGGCATGTACATATATAGCAGACAAAATTCTGCTTAAAAGCTGGTAGATGAACCCCACCAACTCTTCGCCACCGGATTTGAACAGTTCAGTCGCCTTATTGCCGATCTTACCTCGTCTTGGTCGAGTTGAGGGACGTGAGCTTCACCCCAATACATTGGTTCGGGTTCTCCTTCATCAAACGCCCCACCTGTGTCGCTATTCAAAAGCGTTGAGAAGTGTTTCCTCTATATCTAGTGTATATGTATATAGTGTACTCGGACTCGAAATACCAGTCGCTAAAAGTAACATGGATCCAGACTAGTTGTGCAGCACACTACTAAAAAATTGGCTTAGAACAACATATGTATGTAGCTTAACTTTCACTGTGCAAGCATGTACATATGTATGTATACTCTGACGCACGGTTGTGCATGCAAATTTTCTTATCTT
>NW_016183311.1:0-5605 GCF_001687245.7 Rhagoletis zephyria | reverse complement strand
GGGCGTAGCCACGCCCACTTGTGGTTACATGTGTATATCTTGGTAACCGGTGCACCAATATCTTCCAAATTTGACACAGTTGTTGACCGAAAATTTTTAAAATCGGACAATAACCACGCCCACATCCTATATAACGGTAATTTAGAGAAATGCGAAATCTTCGATAAATCAGTAATAAAGGTCTGCATCGGAATTCAGTTTGCTTCACTGTGAAATTTTTTTCAAATATGTAAACTACTCATACTCTAACAAAGAGGGCATGGAAGGAAGAGAAGTGAAGGTATTGAGCGCTGGGTACATAAAAAAAAGTACTCAAACAAATTATGTTCCGAAAAAAAGAGGAACATAAATCAGCAGTACCATGCTGTTAAACTTCCACAAAAAAGATGTTCCTTCACAAGTATTTTTTGAGTATTTTTGGAAGTTTTCGTTTAATGCTACATAATGTTAATGTTAGAGCTGACTCTTATGTTAAATAGCAAACATGGAGAAACAATGTAGGGCGCTCCGAATATTTAGCCAACAACATATTTTTATAAAGAAAGTGGCCTCATTTTATACAAAGAACCTATTTTTATTTGTACAATACGATACTTTAATTTCCTAATACCAGGCGCACATTCATATGAAGTAGCAAGCTTTCCATACGCATACATTTGTTTGTAGAAGTTTTTAATTCGTTTGTAGAAGCCTTTGGAAATTCACACAGTAGAATTTTGGAAATTTAAAAATTGATACAAAAAATTTTCTGCTTGGAAATAGAAAACGTGTTACTTCACATGTATGAGCGCCTGGTATTGGGAAATGAAAATATCAATTTGACAATAAAAACTGGTCATGAAGACAGGTCGCGGGAAAATGGACACACATTTTTGGATACTTAAAAAATTTACATAATATGTATGTACATAAATCATGTATATGTATGAAAGATTCGAACTTTTTTGCAAACATGGAAGCGTCCGGCGAGAAATGTGAAACAATATTTTAAGTATATATTGGAATAAGAAGAAAATGTATGTGTTTTCTTAACATTATGTTAAATGCTAACATTAAAAAGGAAAAACTTCATAAGTATTCCTATACTTCCTATGAAGTCTTCAAATACTACTGAATGCAATCAACATACTCAAGTACTCTGGAAAAGCGGATCAGTGTTTTATGTAGCAGAGCTCTGTTCAGTAACATTGCTCAGTGCCTCAAATTTATGATCTCTTTTTTTGTTCCTATCTTTTTAAGTACTCTAAAATATATGTTCCATTTACTCATGCACACATGTGAAGAGTATTTCTGCTGGTATATTTGCAGTGCTTTAATCAGTAAATATTAAAGCTAATTTATTCAAAATTGATGCTTGCAACAATTCTTTACCAAGAAATACGCTTAAGACAAAATTTTGAAAAATGGGCGTGGCACCGCCCACTTATGATCACATATATGTATCTCGGTAACCAATTTGTACCAAACTCGGTGTGGTTATTGTGCTTGCCACATGGAAGCAAAACGTTGAAAATTATTGAAATCGAACTAAAATTACGGCCGCTTTTCATATAACAGTAAATTTCAGAAATGCTTGAAACTTCAATATTTCTAAATTTAAGGACGCTAATTTACTCAAAATGGATACACCCCGGTTTACCATCTAGCGGAAGGTTTCGGAAAGGTGAAAAAACATATATTTAATACTTGCGCCGNAAGGTTTCGGAAAGGTGAAAAAACATATATTTAATACTTGCGCCGGGTATTTAATGTTCGGCTCCGCCCGAACTTAGACTTTCTTAATTGTTTTTTTTTTGTGTATGGAGAGTGATGCAGTCTAATATACATAGTTCTCATAAAAAAATACGTGTAAAACTCTTCAGTGTAGGTACACATATGGACCAAAAAAGATGCGAAATTTAAAATAATAGATATTGTTTGCAACTTAGTGTATTTATTTATTTTTAATATTTTTTATTTAAAATACAATGTGCATTAAAAGTATTTTTGTGTTGTTACTCCCTCCCAAAACTTTTATGGATTCATTCATAAAAAAATAAAATAGATTTGAAGAGCTTTATGAAGTGCGATTTTCAAACAAATCTTCGATTTATGAAACATGCTTTATTTTTTGTTAATGAGGGTGTTACTTAATATATTTTCGAAGGTACTCGATCCTGGAAATTTAATTTATACAAATCGTGCACTTTTTTGAAAGATGTTTTAATTCATCATGTACCTTATCTTTTTAATTTAACTGAATAAAATTTTTCAAATAGGTGGCAACCCGCTACAAAAATATTTTCGTTAGTAAACTTTCCAAAATCTTTAGTTTGATACACGTATTTAAATATTTCATTTATATTATCAATTTAGTAATTAAATAAAATTTTTCAATCAGGTGGCAATCCTCCTCAAAAATATATTTAGCAGTAAACTTTCCTAAACCTCTTTAGTTTAATACCCATACTGCAATATTTAATTTGATTATCAATCATTTATCATGCATTCATCCTATCAATTTAATTAAACTGCAATTTTCAAACAGGTGGCAACTCTCTAATTATTTTTCCCCTTTATTTTAAGTTAGAACTTTAGCAATGCATCAGTGGAAACTGCATTCGTTTTCGACCGTTTGGCCATTTATCCTTGTACGTATATTAGGGTGGTTCTTAAAAAATCAAATAAACGATTTTTTTCAGTCTGACCCCTTCAATCGGTAACACCACTGTCATAGATATCACATTTAAATTTTCGTCCCAATTGGAGACGGTTAAGGCGTGTCGCACAGGGTCATAGTTCAGATGCCTCTAAGGACTCAAAAATTATAAATGTATTTTTTTCATTTAATGCCCAAAATCGATACTACTAAAGTCGAGGATATCACATAAAAATTTTAGTTCCGATTAAAGTCGGTTAAAAGGTCGTCATAGGGTAATCTGAGTTTTGATCCCTGTGCGACGCGTCTTAACCGACTTCAATCGGGACCAAAATGTATATGTGATATCTTCGACTATAGTAGCATTGACGTAGGGGTTGAGGCTTAGGAAATCTGATGTAAAAATTTGCTCACTGCATTTAAGGACCACCCTAATGTACATACATCCAATATTAATGGCATTTCCAAGAGTTTTGTTAAAAAATGAACTACTTATACTCTCACTACTTTGTTCAAAAGATCTGTGCCGAATTCGAATTCGTTTTATTTATTTTTTTTAACTTGGCAAAATTCTCCACATGGCCAACCACTTTTACTTCTTGTTTGTGCCTATTAAAATAATAGCATGCGAGAAAATTAAGAAACTTAAAAACAAATAATAAAAAATTAAAACTACAAAGTAAACATAAAAGTAAATATGTACATACGTATGTCTGTATGTACTTGTATAAGTGTATATTGCAATTGGTATCGCTTGTAAACATGGCGAAAACAAGTATGTCTTGCTTACTAACCTGTTTTTGACAATTAACAGCAACGCTTTTTTCCCACTTCGACAGACTCATTGTCAGACAACAAAGGAAGCCGGCGTGCTGTGCAAAAAGCAAGAATAAAGCTGCCAACGGAAAGATGCTTCTTCCACTATGAATGTACGTACCTACCTACAAAAATGCAAGGCAATTGAAAAGGCCAAGCAACAAAAAAATGAGAACGCAAAGAAAAAATTACTACCATGACATAAAAAAGTGAAAAATAAAATGGTTGTAGTGAAAAAAAAATAAAATTAAAAAATTAAATTTTATATAAAAAAGATTTTACACTAAAAAAGCAACAAACCGAAATTTATTTACTACATGCTAGGTGCACTTCTTCGCTACTTTAAAATTCCTTGAGATGCTGTGGAGGATAAAAAAGATAACCTTGTGCATTAAATCTGAAATATGCCAGTACATATTGTATATGCATGTGAGTGTGTGCGCACGCTCATTTCCAAATAGGAAAGGGAAACATTCCTTCAAAGAAGTATGGAAACATTCACTTTTATTGGACTGTTAATTTCAAGTTTAACATACCATGTCATAAGTGATAAACTTTCATCCTAACTTTTTCCAAAAAGCTCTTCGGTAAACTTCCTCAAACTTACCTTAAGAAGTGAAAACATTGTTTTCATAAGAAGCGAAAAAGAAACAATATTCATTCAAAACTTCTGCTTTATTTGCATAAGCAATGAAGAGGAATATTTCTACGTTACTTCCAAATGGAAACTTTCTATATTTTTCTTGAGGGGTGTGCCTATGTGAATATGTGCTTGAAGCTGCCCTGTAGGAAAAATTAGGTGGCATTAAGTCAAGATAGTCTTGTTACGTATGCGTTCATTATTTATATACAAGACGTGCCCGTTGTCTACAGTCCTTGACGCCGCAGTATTCTCTGGGTAGCGTCTCGTGTTCGTATACACAACGTCGCCCAGGCATGGAAATGATATTTATGCTGGGCCCTTAGATCTTTCACGAATAATATGCTTGCGCTACAGATAGGTTTAGGTATTTGCCTATTACTACTCTTTTCTGAAACTATCTCCGAAAATGCCTCATCGACAAGTTGGGCAGTATCAGTATGCCAAACTTACGAACGAAAAATTACAATGAAGATGGCACAACGCACAACAACGATTTGTCCGCATACCAAATTGGATGAAGGATGACGAAAATTCGAAGAAGACTACGCTACTCAGAAAGCTCAAGCATGTGCACTTAGGACGACGCAAAGCCTGGCTCTTGCTTAGCAAAGCGTAAGGGAAGTTAAAATATATTCAAATAAAAAGGAGGCAATCAGCGTCCTGCTCACTTCCTTTCGGTCGCCTCTGAGGATTATCTAGTCAGCTTTCTATGGGACATTGGCTATAGTATTATCGCAGTAAACTGCGTGGCTGTTGAGAAGTGAATTCCTTGTTGCATAAAACGATATATGGATTTATATTTTAATGAAATGCATCATAATTCAGAATAAAACAAACNCAGTAAACTGCGTGGCTGTTGAGAAGTGAATTCCTTGTTGCATAAAACGATATATGGATTTATATTTTAATGAAATGCATCATAATTCAGAATAAAACAAACTAACAAGTTAAATTAAACATATTTAATAGCTATGTCAAACGAGAGAGGTTTAAAAAGAAATTTATTCGCAAATATTTTTGAAGAGGGTCGCCACCTGTATATTAATTCAAAACCAATTCAATTACATAGTAAATGATACGAAATATTTTAATATGGGAATCATACATAGGCGTTTTTAGAAAGCTTTATTTCAAAAATATTGTGGAAAAGCGTTGCCATCTGTTTAAATATTCAAAGTGAATTTAATTAACAAATGAAGTAAAATATTTTTATGGGTGGCAAATGTAGTAAGCTTTATTATACCCGAGCGCACTTGTGCACAAGGGTATATTAATTTTGTTCACATAACGGTTGTTTGTAACAGCCAAAACGAATCGAGATAGATATAGACAAATGTATACATAAATGATNGTCCGTCCGTCTGTCCGTCTGTCCGTGTACACGATAACTCGAGCAAAAATTGAGATATCTCAACGAAATTTGGTATGTAGGTTTCCCTTAATCCAAAATGAAAATGAAAATGAAAATGGGCGAAATCGGACTTTAACCACGCCCACTTCCCATATAA
>NW_016183310.1:0-5605 GCF_001687245.7 Rhagoletis zephyria | reverse complement strand
AAAATTCTCTTAGTTGTGTAACTACAAATGAAGAGCTGAGAAATGAACTGAGTTATGGGAGCGCCAAGGTTTAAATATTTGCTATCGCCACAATTATGGAAACCAACTGAACATCTTCCGCAAATACTAACCTATATTATTTTAGGACAAACGCTGACAATGTACGGTGGCTGTGTGGGTTGAATAATCCGAAAAAAAGGACATAACAACGCAGTGATCGGCAAGCCGAAAGTTTTTGGCACGAACAATTTCAATGCTTATTTTATTATTTGGTTATCTTGTTCAATAAATATTTAAGTTTTGTAATTCAAAAAGATAGTTTATAGAGTACATAATACATTTACGTTACAAATCCGCGTTACATGTTTCGTTATATAAAACGTAGTGTTCTTGTAGCGATATTTATGTAAATCAAATTGTCAAGGTGAGAAAGACTGCACTGCTTTGTATATTAAATAAGAGGAAATTTATGTGTCTATAACGGTATACATATGTATGTAGTTATCAGTAAATAGTCAGTGTCTGAATTTTTTATTATATGTACATATGGGAAAATCTTTTGAGATGGGGACTTTTCAATAAAATTTTGATTTTTTTTTTCAACCCAGTAGCACATTTTTTCCCATAAATTATCTGTTGTCAAACTAATTGAAGTACATTATAACCCGAGTAACGAATATTTTTGAATTGCTACTCTATTTAAATTATATCTTCAAAATTTTTCGTACTAGCCCGGTCAAGTTAGATTTTCAGGGTTGCAACGACTCGCATAAAGCTGAACGTTGGTGCGTATATTACCAACGTCATTGTCAGGGAACGGATCTTTGGGACCTAAAAACCTATAAAAAAGGCAAAATAAAATAACAAAATAGGCAGGAAAAGGTACTGGCGCCTCAAATAGCGCCGCCGCATCTCATCATTAGCCAGATAGAAAAGAACGTAGGAAACCAATTCTTTTTAAATTGTAAAGCAACTTTACGCAAAATATTACTCAAGAGGCGTCTAATAAATATTTGGAATCGGTGCATATGCTTGTTTATTAAAGTACTTCAATATAAAAAATAGTAAATTAACCAATCAGCTAATAAAAAAATGGAATCGAATAACCGTGGGACCCACGTGGGTACGTGGGACATAATTGTGTTTCAAAATAGTCACTACGACAATCACTTCACTTTTCCTCCCGAAACACTTCACTCGAAAATTAACAAATCACAGCGCTGCTACCAAATAACTATAAGGGTCATTCCATACAATATTTACACCTCAATATATTTATTGGTGTGAAATATTTTTTTTTTTTACTTTCGTTAACGAAAAAACACCTATTTTTTATTTCGTCATGATATTCGAGTTGCATTTAAGCAATCAAAATGTGCGTAATTACCTCGGCTTTCCACTAGAGTGTGAGATAGACTTAAATAAATAATTTTTTGCATTAAAAAATTGCGTTTTTTATATTTTTTATAATTTTTTCATTCATTATGCATTGTATAATAATTTTCTTTTGCAATCGCAATAGTGGTCAAACCCAATGGAGTATACTGTAAAAATTTAAGAATGGAAAAACCAAAACTGTAGTCGTTACGAGTTGTTTCACTCAGTTTTGACTCTTCCATTCTCAAATTTTTACACTGTACTCCGTAAAGTTTGTGAACTATTGAGATTGCAAAAAAAAACCTAAATCAAGACAGTGTATAATAAATAAAAAATAGTAAAAAGAAATATAAAAAACTAAATTTTTTAATGCAAACAATTTTTTTTTAATCTTTCTCACATTTAAATACAAAGCCGCGGTATTTACGCACATTTGGCTTACTTAACTGATTTTTTCCGACAAACAGTTTATTTACTAGAAATAATTGAAAAAAAGATACTTCTTTGTGAATTCAAAATTTCGGAAATTTTTTTTGATAAAGAATGTAATAAAATATTGAGGTGTATATATTGTGTGGAATGGCCCATAAATAGAGTTACACCATTTTGCATTTTCTCGATCCAGTTTGCGAACATTATTTTCTTTTTTAGTAACAAGATAAACAACTTATCGTTGTATTTAAAAGATTTGCGCTTTGCATAGCTTAGTTAAATAATATACACATTTTACTAGTGTATTAAAACTGAAAACTGGTGACTTATTAGATACGTTTCCGACCATGTAATTGCTCGTACAAAAAAAACTATACCCCATAAAAGTTTTCTGTTAATAACTTTAAATGCTCAACAATGCCCATATTAACCTTCCGCCATCGGAATATGATTTACTCCTAACGACAATTCCGGGCACAATTGTAGGATATATTCCAGTGTTTGTATAGTGCTCGAAAAAATTACAACCGCACCACATATCGACAAGTTTTAACTTATTATTTTTCATAATGTTATTAAATTTTAATTATTTTATATAAAAATATAGTCCATTCTTTAAGGAAACCAGTATAGATCCAAGTTTCATACTTTGTGTGATATTACAAAAAAAAAAAAACTAAATATATTCAACACAAATTTCGAGCTTTTTAATTAGATTTCTTAGAAAGATTTTGAGTATGCAGTTTTATAGATTATTGGATTCAAGTGGAACATAGTACAAGTTTTGAACGGCTTAAAATTACACTTGATTTTTTTAAATATAATTTTTTTTTATTGAAGATGTTACGGTTTTCTTCCATATAAACCATATAAAAATAAATTGTGTTTCTTCGCGGGACCTACTGTAATTTTTAGCCATTTGAAACTTGCACTTTATTCTACTAGAATGAATAGGGCTACCAAACTGCATACATGAAATCTTTCTAAGAAATCGAATTAAAAAGCTTAAAACTTTTACGAAAGTTTGTTATGTTTTTTTAATATTGCACAAAGTTTGAAAAATGGATTTGCACTAAATAACAACAAAATAAATAAATTGTTAGTTTTTCGAACACTGTATATCCTCAATATTTTGCACATTAATCCTCAGGCGCCGAACGCTGCCGCCGCCGCGCCGAGTGAAAAATTCTACGCGGAAAAGAAGTACACAGACCAAGTTTCGTTAAGATATCTAAATTTTTACTGGAGTTATCGTATACACCGCTTAATCGCTTAATCGATTTCTCTTTTCATTCTGCTCATTTATGTATACATTTGTCTATCTCTATCTCACTTGCTATATAACGATGTGTAAGTACATATATCATTAAATTTTATACACAAACATACATACGTACATTCGAAATAAAGTACAATTTGAATTAGATAGGTAAAACTTTGACTGAGTTGAAAAGAATAACAAGTAATTTTTAAGCAAAAAAAAAAAATCTACTTCGATTCTCATATACAAATTTAAGATTCTCGTTAACTTCTTCATGATCCGATGATCAGATTTAAACCAAATTAATATGGGACCACCTGTGAGGTAACAACCTTCCTTAAAAAAGAATTTTAGAAATCGGTTAACGTGGACCAAAGTTATGCGGTAACATACATNTAACTTCTTCATGATCCGATGATCAGATTTAAACCAAATTAATATGGGACCACCTGTGAGGTAACAACCTTCCTTAAAAAAGAATTTTAGAAATCGGTTAACGTGGACCAAAGTTATGCGGTAACATACATAAAAAAATATATATACATTCCGACGAATTAATAACCTCTCTCCTTTTTGTGAAGTCGGTTAAAAAGCTTTACAGCATTGGTGTTGTATATGTATTTTCATTTCGTCCATGAGGTGGTCAAAAGTAAATGGAAAGCTCAAAGCGTTTCACGGTTGCCAGAGCTATTACGACATGAAATACAAAGAAACATTTGGATAACTAAATTTACTGTTAAGAAAAAAGCTTGTGCACTGTATATGCACTTTACTGTTATAGATAACGGCAGGACTATACTATTTAAAAAACTTCTATCCATAATACCTTATTGACAGAGAAAACATGTGTAAATAATGGGATCGAATTGAACGCAAAAAGCTATTAATGTGCAAGTACTATTTTACTTAACTTTATTGTAAAACTTGCTTGCAACTTGATTTTATAGCGGAACAAAAGCTCTTAAAAACTTTACCAACCGACCACCCTCCAGTTAAAAGCCCAAAGCTTTTGAAAATGTTTGAGCTTTGTACATGCAAATCTGTTGGTAACTGTAATGGATGCTTTTAGCAAAGAAGCTGTAAAGGTTTGGCGGACTTATAATGCCATAGGACTAATATATGCACATACATAGTTTACATTCCTTCATTCGAAAATGTTTTTATTTCGCTAAAGACATTGATGTTTAGTTAGTAAAGATTTTTTTTACAATTATAACCGGGATCGTTTGAGTTTCCAGATTAAGTAGAAGAATGTGTCCAATCGTATTGCACAGCCCACGGATTCCGGAGCTGAAGTGAGATCGCGAAACGAAATCCATAATTGTTCTACAACAGCTCTGGTACGATAATGAAGGGCACATTACTGAGCTCGTACGTTCGATATAAGCGCGATCTCAGAGATTCTTAAATGTTATTTACAAAGACAAAAGACAAACTTCAACCTCGTAATTCCTTTATTTATCACTGCTGCCGAAGAAGTAGGATGACTCCAGCGAGTAAAGCGAGCAATGGGAGTTTTGAAAGTGTTTAGAGCTACGCAATTAGAAAACAACTTTCGGGTCTTTCGCATCGCGCTAAAATGTTGGATCCTTTTGAATTTATTAATTTCAATTACGACCGCTATAAGGTGTGACCTTGTTTGAGTTTTTATAAATGCCTGCAGCTTTTCGATTGCGTGTGTGTTTATTCGCTGGTGCGTGTGTGTGTGTTGTCAAACAAATTGAATTAATTGCGCATCCATGGAATTGAGGTTAATCTCAATGCATTTTGCGGTTAATTGCACAATGGATACCGCCAGCCACACCCACTTATCACCGCTGAAATCAGCCAGCGTTGCCATTGTAGATAATTGCCATATTTTTTATGACACATCAATGTGAAAGTCTTTGCATTTACATACATATATGCTATGTATGTGTGTATGTACATATGTATGTATGTATATACGCATTGTTGTGCGTTATCATGATTGCAGGCTGACCTGTAAGCGGGGGCGTGAACACTAGTGGTCTGGTGTAAACCATAATTGTAATAAATTTATCGCCATGTGAACGTAATTACATAGTTGTAATTAATTGTTTACAAAACGAGTCCACTCCCCGGAGTCATAAAATTCAAACAAGTGGAAAAGAAAAATATTAAAATGATGTACTATATACCATAAAAGGAAATTACAAAAGCGACATATGTACATATTCAGGACACAAATTTATGTTTAAGTACATATATTTATATATATAAATATATGTACATACATATGCGAAGACAAGCAAATCGATCCTTTTCTGTTTTCCTGTTATTGTGATTTGAGTTGATTCGCCCGCCTTCCGTAGTCTCCTTAAAGCACATTAATTTCAAAATTACCAATCTAACCTCCACCCACGTGCACTTTTAAGTGTGCATTATTGAAGGGATTAAAATGTTTTTTTGTTTCACACAGATACATCAGTGTATCTATGTACATACTACATATGTATGCAATTATTTGTGTGCGCACTCGCACGTGTTCACCTGACATCGCTTGCAAATTTAGGA
>NW_016183309.1:1688-5606 GCF_001687245.7 Rhagoletis zephyria | reverse complement strand
ACTAAGAAAAGTCAAAAATTGATAATGTTTTACATAACTAGTAGCGTGTGTTTATATACAAAATTTTAATTTTGTTTTGAATTAGGAAGTGAGCTACAGGCAAATCTCACACTGTCAATAAAAACTGTCCTGTGGTGTTTTTTGACAGATGCGAACGGGCCGCAAAAACGCTCACTGTTATGCATGGTGGCGCTGTCCGCGTTGACAGTTGCTGGCGTTTTGACAGTGTGAGTTTTGCCTGTACTTTGCAATTTAGAAGATTTGTTGAAAACATTTTTTACATATGTTAATCTATTCTCAGAAATTATAATTAAGTCATTTTTTTAATTAGACAACTAATTTATTATTATTTATGAAAAACTGCTGTAATAAAAAGTTTCCTTGTTAAGTATTGTATAACAGAGGCAATCGTGAACTTGAAACCATTGAAGTATTATTTACAATAGATTATAAATGATAAATATAGCAAGTAATACCTTTGTCAAACTAATAATTAATAAACGCATTTCAAAAAGTAATAAAAACGTTGTGCATTTATTGAGAAAAGCCGCCTAATAAAATAACTTATCAGTTTCAATTGGGATAAACTTCATATTTGTTCCAAAACACAAACTATGTTTTACATTTTACGACAAATGTTATCTGACTTTGTCAGTAATCAGATAACATTAGTAATGGTTTTGAAAACAACGTTAAAGCAATAAAGAATTATGTTTTTAGCATTTTAAAAACAAGCCTTTACTAGTTAACTTAACAGCTCCAGCAGTGATGAGTTTAAAATTTAAAACAATTTTAAAATTTTAAAATACACTTTTTCAGCATGTTTTCTTTATACCCACCATTAGCAAGTTTTGTTGTCCGTTTTTCTGCTAATTAATAATTTAAATTGAACTGAGGTGTTTGTAGATAGTGAGCTAGGAAAGCTCAACTACTGTCTAATGGAGGCAGAAAAAGCGGTTTCAAATTGGCAGAGGAGAAGAAAAGGTTTTCGCCTGCAACTGAAACCTGGACGGCGCCAGGTGAACAGGTGCTGCCCGTGAATGCGTGATAATGGCATCAGCAAAAAAACGAGGAGCAGCAGCACACGACTCAAAGCTGCTGCTGCTACGGCTGCATATCATCTGTCTCGATGATTTGCTAAAGTGTGCTGTCTGTTTCTTTCTTTCTTTATTTGTGTGTGTGTTGTTTGAACAACAGCGGCAGACAAATTGGCTCCTGCCCTCCTGCTTCTTGACGCTTGAGGTAATGGAGCACTAATTTGCCCTCTGAGCCCTTGTTAAATGAGTGTATGTTTGTGTGTGCTTGTTACCTGTCTTGTTTTGTTCTGCTTGTTTTACCTCTTACTAAGTAAAGTGAATGAATGAGCGAGTGTGTGTGTGTCGGAGAAAATGGTCCTCTAGGGAGCTCTGAACTAGGCTTGAGCTAGCTCCTGAGCAAGTATTCTTTTCCTTTGGTTCACTACAATTGATGTCTATGAGTGGGTGAAAAGGCATCAAACTTTGCTAAACACACAAAAAAAATTTTTGATAGCAGAAATTTTGGTATAATAATGAACCGCGTAGTTGTCGGTTAAGTAGGGCACAATGCACAGTAGTAGTTTACATATTATAATTTTTTCCGACTATTCTTCTACCTCGATCACGTTCAACATTGGTACAAACTGGAGGCTGCTGCTGCCTTCTTCTAGATTTTTTTCTCTTTATTCAATGTAAATGAGGAAGGATACAAAACACACAGGGAGAGGGCAGAAACACTTGACTTAGCAGGAACCACCAGAACTAACCCCAACTCTCTCTTTCTCGATCATCGATCTAGTTGGCTCAACACTACTTTTCGTTTTCTTCCTCCTTTTTCTCTGACTAATTTAATTAGCGCCAGTTAATCTAATTAGCACATGTAGATCGATGGGCTGAGAAAGGAGGGGGAAAGNACACTACTTTTCGTTTTCTTCCTCCTTTTTCTCTGACTAATTTAATTAGCCAAGCGCTCAAACACACACAGACATAGACAGCGCCAGTTAATCTAATTAGCACATGTAGATCGATGGGCTGAGAAAGGAGGGGGAAAGGGATAGTTGACTGATGTGCTTGTACATTGGAAACATGAACGGGTCAATTCGCTCTTTCTCTTTCTCAGTGCACTGTGTGCGACTCTATTTCTCTTATACTTTCCAACATTGTTTTTGCATGTTCATCCCGGTTCATGTGTAGTCCCTGGGTTTTTATTAATAATAATCATAGGAAGAATAATAATATCATGAAAACATAATGTGCGTGTGATGAAGACAAATGTGCGGGGACGTGTTGGTGCGTTATGAGTTACTAGCAGTTGCAGTGGTGGTGGTAGTGAAAGAAAATATTGGGAAATTGTGATGATGATGATGATGATGTTCTAATATGTGATAACACAAGGCTACATTCATTGGCTACATCAATAAAACAGAAAAAAATGTGAAAGAATTAAATTTGGTTATTACTGGGGTAGAACTGGTTGTGCAGGATTAATCGGGTGGTGCGTTGAGGAAAAGCAAAAAAGCAAAAAAGAAAGAGGAGAGAACCGCGTTTTCATTTGCAGCAAAAGCAGACAGACGCTGAAACAGACGCCAACACATCAATTCACAGAAGCAAAAAACTTCATTTTCCGGCTCCCCAAACGAACCAGAATCCGCCACCTCGTGAGAAGTTCTCAAGGTACGGCAGCAGCAACAAATTTCAAAAAACCAGTTTTCCGTCTTCAAAAACACAGGCTCTCCCTCCTTTTAGTCCAAACAATTCTAATCATCAGCTTTCCACATCATCAAAAGTAGATGCAGGCATCTCTGAGGAGGAGGCTGGAGAGCGTCGCCAGGAGGAGCTCCACCGGGAGGAGGGCGTACATGAAGGGGGCGAGGCGGTACTCGTGCAGCATAGCTAGGAGCCAGGTGAAGCCGCGCAGGAGGACGGCCGTCCAGCTGACGGCGCAGTGGGTGTACAGCAGCCGCCGGTGGTGCTTGATGGCGGCGTAGAGGCCGCTCAGGCCAAAGAGGAGGCCGCCTGGGAAAAAAGTAAACAAACAAAATTTTACTTTCAATTTTCTTCTTCTTTTTCCAATTCTCAACTTACCAGCAGAAAGCGTGGCCAGGTGCCCCCCGATGAAGCCCCCCGTCAACGCTCCATCAAAGTCATTGAAGTAGACATTGGCCCAGATGAGGCCGAAGATGGAGGTGGCCACGAGGAGGGTGTGCAGGAGGAGGAAGAGGGCGCGGACGACGGCGATCAGATGGGAGTAGGAGAGGCAGAAGAAGAGGGAGCTGCAGCAGGCGCAGTCGCCGCAGCCGCAGGCGTCTCCGCAACCTTCGCCGCAACCGCAGGCGTCGCCGCAGCTTCCGCATCCGTCCTTGCAGGAGCAATCACCGCCGCCGCAGCCGCACTCCTCGTCGCAGCAGTCGCTGCAGCCTTTGCAGCACTTGCTCAGTTTGCACATGTTCTTTTTTTTGGTTTTGTTGAAGTTTTTGCACTTCCGGAAACAACCACAACCACGACAGCAGCTTTTGAGATATCAAGCCTTGAATCTGTAGGTTATTTTTAAATTGTATTTTGTGTAGTTTTCAAGTTTTTTTTATTTTTTTCTCTTTTTTTTCTTCTCCTAAATTTTGAAACGCGTCAAAAGTGGACCCCCTTTTCTTTTGAGATGATGGTGCTGTGGTGGCGGTGGTGCTGGCCGGANCAACCACAACCACGACAGCAGCTTTTGAGATATCAAGCTTTGAATTTGTAGGTTATTTTTAAATTGTATTTTGTGTAGTTTTCAAGTTTTTTTTATTTTTTTCTCTTTTTCTTCTCCTAAATTTTGAAACGCGTCAAAAGTGGACCCCCTTTTTCTTTTTGAGATGATGGTGCTGTGGTGGTGGCCGGATATCCGCTTTCAGAAGCGCAAACA
>NW_016183309.1:0-1635 GCF_001687245.7 Rhagoletis zephyria | reverse complement strand
TTGAATCTGTAGGTTATTTTTAAATTGTATTTTGTGTAGTTTTCAAGTTTTTTTTATTTTTTTCTCTTTTTTTTCTTCTCCTAAATTTTGAAACGCGTCAAAAGTGGACCCCCTTTTCTTTTGAGATGATGGTGCTGTGGTGGCGGTGGTGCTGGCCGGATATCCGCTTTCAGAAGCGCAAACAGAAACTAGAGCTAAAGAAAGAAAGCGTAAAGAGAGGCAGGCCGCAAAAAAAGTACACGGAAAAAGCTTGAGCCGAATGATGTGTGTTCTGTGCTTTGGTTTCAAATCGGTGCACATTTGCGGAATTAGGCCTTTTCTTTTGGTCAAATCTGCGATTAAAGATGAAAAAGAGAAAAAAGAAGAGTGGTCGTTGTACTGAAAGGAGTGACTGCTCAGATGAGAGCTGGAGCTTTTGGAACAAAAGACAAACAAAAATCGTTTTTCCTTCTTCTTGTTTTTTCCTTTAAGCAGTCAGTTGGTGGTCAGAATAGCGTGAAGTGTGCTGCTGGTGATGTTTAGAAGAAGGCAATAAGCAAACATGGCAAATGGCACATTAAAAGTCGATATGTTTGCGCGGCATTTGATGCTTTTGGTGCTGCTGCTGCCGCTGTTGTTGTTTGTGCGAGTGTGAGTGCGCACATCAAAAACGAAGGGGAAGAAAAAGAGGAAATCGGGTAATGTAGATCGGGCAAAATTGTAGTCTGGAGAAAGAGAGAGAATGGTTCAATTTCCGGGCGACTAGATGACTATGAGGAGGAAAGTGAGTGCACTGCAGTGCACTGGCCTTTCTGGAGCTGTCGCTGAGTTCTGCCGCTAAATTCTGTCGAAGAATTCTCCCGTTTCTTATCTTCCTTTGCCCTCCGTTTTCATACAACTTTTGCAGTAATGGGCAGGCAATTGAGGCTCAGTTGACAGCCGTTTTTGCAGGGGAATCACTGTTTACTCACTGGGGCCCTTTTTATTGGCCCCCTGCATTTTCTCTTTGAGTCGAGGGGGTGCCAAAGTTTTAGCAGCAGCAACAGCAGTAGTAGTGGTGGTGGTGAGATAAACGAGACTGAAAGCACTGAAGACTTGACAGGTCAATTGGCTGCTGCTGCTTCTGCTGCTACAGCTTCAAATAGCTGACCAGAACGGATGTGCCGGTGATGTGTGCACACACACACCGAGCTTCGACGAGCTGACACTTGTCAATTGAACTCAATTGAGAGAGGAGATAAGACGGAGAAAAAAATGAGAATAGAAGGCGACAGAAAACACTGATGACAGGTCGTGCTGATTTGCCCGCTCTTTCTTTCTTTCTGGTGCTTTGAAAGGAAAAATACAAGAAAAGATGGTTTTGAAGTGCCGATACCACAGAAAAGATGTGCAAAAGTGCAAACGCCAAACAATGCACCCTTTAGTGTCCGGGCAAAAATATAAAAACTGGCGATGCAAAGTTGTCGGCGATGAATTTGCTGTTATTTTGTACATCAGCAGAAACAGCAGCTTTGCCGTACAAAAGACCAACTTTGTTGCTTAGTGTTTACTGGCAAAAAATTGTGAGCACCTTTAGTAAATTTTGTGGTGTGGCGAGTGTGTGCGAATGTGTGTCCTGCTGCACTACACACTAAAGTAGGTTTGACAGTCAGTGGG
>NW_016183306.1:0-5606 GCF_001687245.7 Rhagoletis zephyria | reverse complement strand
AAATATGAAATGTAATAAAATAAATAAAGTAAATAAAAATGAAAAAAATATAAAAATAAAATAAAATAAAAACTTTCCTTTTCCTATTGATATTTTATGTCCAAAAGTAGCTAATTACAAGTTAGTTACATCAAATACAGAGGTAACCACCCTTGACTATTTCGCGGCCATCGCCATAGAAATATAGTTAGCTTTCGTCAAAGAAAATATACAGATAATAAGTGACNTTCCTAATCAACTTAAAGTGAGCTTATAGTTAGATTCATTTCCTGCAGGGCTATGTAAATAGTCACCTATAGTTTAGCTCATGCCAGCGCAGTGATTAAGGCAGCACTGTTGCTGATACATTGATACTTTTTTTCCAATTTTATTTTTTTTTTTTTTTGGTGGTTTAAGGGAAAACGAGTAGAGCTAAACGGGGTGTAGCGCACAAACTGCGACCAACTGTTGCATATGCCTCGATTGACACGATTTTGCATTGACAGCTACAGTGCATTGAAAATGTTCAACTACTCGAAAGAAGTCCCCCAAGCTTCAAAGCAATAAAGGAAAAGTGGTACGCATTGTTTGCACTCCGGTATCAGGCGCATTTAATGGTTCCGCTGGCAACAGGTGTAAGTAGGATAAGCGCGTGAAATTTGTCGGCAAATCATTGTGCTAATGGTGACTGTAATAATTTAGTTGCATATTGCAGCCAGTCACAATAGAAGTTGCAACAATATCGTTTTTAATTGTCTACAAGTGGCCAGTCTAGGGTGCAGTTAAAATACAAATTTGCATTGTCGACGTGTGCTTTGTTTTGCAGGGAAGGTTAAGGGGCATGCAGGCATGGGCACAAAGAATAAATGTAATGAAAAATCTGTTTTGTCCATAATCTTGGTCAGAAATTTTACAAGGCCCTTGAAAATCTTGACTGTGATTCCTTGCCATTAAAAATGTATCCCGTTACGAAGACGGTCCTGACATTTTAGTTATTAAATGCAAAGAACGCAGCTCTTATTAGTACTTCTAATGAAAAAAAGACTAAATCCATGTAAAAATACCAAATCGCTTGTGTAATGTATATGTCAAGTGATGAGATTTTTCACCGAAAACGGTTTTGGCATGGAAAATTATTGAATAGGAACAGAGTTTTGGTGCAAAATAGATTTTTTGAATATGAATACTCTTTAACCCTTTACGTCCAAAATCCTATAGGTAAAAAAAAAATCGATTTGTAGTCTATAAAAACCACAGACAGACGGCAGCGTGTATCTACCCGTTAATTGGGAATTATCTCAAGAATTGGCTGCAGTTGTTCCAGTTTTGTTGAAAACTGTCCCACCTTTTTTCGCTGAACTAATAATGACTTATGTTTGACTCACAAGCTTTTTAAAATATGCGCGTAATTGCAGATTTCTTTGGCATTTTGGGCATACGCGGTATTGCACGCCGAGCGACGAAATACCGCTTTTAAAAATAACTCGCCTCCAGCGCCACTTAGCGGGACCACTTTTTGGGAACTTATCTTTTATAACACAGGTAGCATATACTTTGAATTCAACGAATTCGGTTGATAAATACGACTTTTAGGAATAGCTTGACTCCAGCACCACCTATCGAGTTTTCTAGTAGTTTATAATAGGACCATATATGCTAGGTATAACCTCAGAAAAACTTACTGAATTCTATCTATCTATCTATTTTCCCCGACCTCAAAAAAGGAAAAGGTTATCAATTTGTCGGAATATTTTTTTATGTACATTTGCTACCGCATAATTTTGGATCACGTCTACCGATTTCGATAACTCTTTTTCTATCGGAGAGGTAATGTCTCCGAGGTAATATCATACTAATTTGGTTTAGATCTGTTCATTGGAGCATGAAGAAATTAACGGAACTCCTAAATTTTTATATGAGAAGTCATTTGAACGTCAAAATGTGATAAAGACACTAAATAAGAGGCTTCTACCGTAACTATCTGTTTCTTGGATCGCTGAATCGGAATCCGTGACTGACCTCGTGAGACCAAACTGACGCCGGATTCGGGTTCGCTTATCTGGATTTTCATAAACGATTCATATGAAAGTTTTCGCGAGTCTGGTCGGAAAATGGTGACTTAGTACCGAATTGTTAAGCGAGTGCTAGGCGAAGACCAGAACATATTCACTTGCAAACTCCTTCTGGTCCAGAGGGTATAAGGCGGATTGGAGGATTGTGACAAGGCTTAACCTCAAAAACTTACTCCTCGACTCTCCAGTTTTCACGAAGCTGAGGTTCAAGCATATTGGTAACCGCTCTCTAATTAGGCATTCGCCACAAACCTAATTTAAGCTCGGTCTCAGTGCTACGATTCTCTAGCTCCATGAACTCAACATTGTAGTGCCCAGCAAAGGTTATGTCATTGAATATACGATTACTACCTTTTACGAGTATCAACGCAAACATCGCATTTAAACAACCTAAAACACGGAGCGTAAATTTACCCCATAGTCATATTAGTACTTGTAAGTACTCAAAGAATGTCTATGTATGTACTATATGGCTATTTCTAGATTTTGTATTCGTAAATGTGTGCACATGCAATATTATGACAAAGAGTAAAACATTTTACCCCGAGCAGCACAACAGGTGTTGCCCTTACAACGACAAGAATATCAAATATCCTGAAAATGTACATACATATATGTGGAAAAAGAAAGTCGTCCTTTATAAAGGGAAAAATATGAAAAACGTAGACAAAAATGTCTGCTTACACCCACAGCATATAAACGTTTATGCAAAATGTGAAAGGATGCAATTTCGTGCACATGTTGCTCAGCTATATGCACAATACACACATATGTAAGTATGAATGAACCCAGTACGGAAAGTAACTACTTTAAATATCGATGTTCAATCAGATTGTTGCCCACCACAACTAGTTGAAGATCTAACATGCTTCCTTGGAATGAACTGTTGACTTTAACATGGCAATGTCCTAGGCATCAGACTACTTTAAAATGTCTTTGTATTAAATGCTGAAATAGTAAATTGCCCAGCGTTAGATGATTTACAAACTAATATTGAATTATTTGCAAAGATATTTAAGAAAATTGTAAGCATTTGGTTTAACTGAATGAGACTGCTAGGTGATTATTTATACATCAATTTGAAATTAGTTGCTACATAAGTAGAAATACGTAAATTAATTTTTCTGAGGTAATTGGCTGAGCTATGTCGTACTGGGACCACACAGACATACATTGTATATGTAGCACCTGCGCGTGTATGCACATATGAGCTTGTTGATGTCGCAAAAGGAGTGAGTGAGTTGGGCAATCACAGCTGCATGCAAATTGTTGTGCGCAAACATATAAACTCCAACGATAGCACTTCCGCAGAATGCATGCAAAATGAACTGCCCCTCCTCCTACCCTCCTTTATGTTCACCGTCACAGCTAAAGCGAGCGCCTTTTAATGTGAAATCTTTGCGAAAACATGCAACAGTTGCGTTTAACTGCCGTTTACATATTTATGTAACTCCCATTTCCATTTCCATTTCTTTGGTTATCCAGTTTTATTGTCGGTGTTTTCGTGCGAATTCTACTCCGTCCGCCAGAATTTTGTATATTTTTCACTTTATGAGATGGTTTTACATTCTTTAAAATCGTGGCTGCTGACTGTTGGCCCTGGGGTGTTTGGAAATGACGTTAAATTGCAATCGTTATTAAACACCGCCTTTTGTGAGCGTTTATTTCACTTTTATTGACATATTTGTGTCTTTAGGTATCTACTTGTATATTCGCTCCTTTTTCTTTCTGGTCTAATATCATTTAATAGCTTACCTACCTTTGATAACGGAACCATTTTTCATTCCTGGTTACGTTCTTATTTCTACCATTTCCACTGCCAACATACATACCTTGCTTCAAGAATAGCTTAGGTTAGGCTAAGAGGTTTATCGTGTTTTGGTGGCCGCAGTTGGCAGTCCTCAGAAATAGTTAATAAATGCGTTCATCGTCCTCTAAACAGATACCCCAGTAAGGATTCCGGTGAGTATCCATCGGGCAGTGTCTTATCAATGCACCCCGCAGAATTTGGGGTCGCGCCTTTGTGAGCCCTGGAAGATGTCCTGACCGCCTCCGTTCAACCATCGGCTAGAAAATCTGCCAGTTGCACATATCCTTGGTTTTCACCAAGCATTCACTGTGCCTACACGAGGGCCATTTGTGCCAACCCAAAGCCTTGATTAGCGACGCCGCGCAAATGAGCAGCCCATCGACTGAGTTTCTCCTCCCGTGAAATCCTTCCATAATACTGCCCCCACCAATCTTTCCTTCGAGCTTCGACCCATTTGTGTAGAGTCTCAGCGGTGCCTTTTTCAAACGTCAGCCTCCGTCCATTCATTCCGAGGGGTATGTAAGTGGAGAAATGGTTGCAGTCTAGTCGAGCAGTAATCCCTGTAGTGTGGAATTCGGCCACGGAGAATACCATGTACAATGTCCATATCCTGCGTCAGCTAAACCCTCAGTGCCCCTAACTCTTAACGCAGCCATTTCCGCAATCGACTTACCTTTAATCTTGAATTGCGTTATTTTAATCATGGCGGTAAGAGCCGGAGGTAGAGTGGTCCTAAATGCTACACTCATTCCAATGATAGCATTTCGCTGTATCTGCATCAGCTTTCTCTAGTGCATTTCACCAGACGAAGCAATATGGGTTTAACAGTGGTTTCGAAGAGCCAGGAAATACCCTTAGTATGTAAGTTACATCTCATACCTTTTTTACCTTGGGGTGAGTTACTGATGCATTTTTAGCTCGCTTTTTAATAATAAGCTTCCACAACAGCTCGAATCTAGAACCATATCCAAGTACTCGATTCTAAAATGCGCCTTGCGAAAGCATTCTATTGAGGGTTGATTTGCGTGGAATATAGAATACTTCTTAGTGAAGAGGAAGAGTGTCACCTTACTCGAGTCGACTGTTCGCAGATCATTTAGTCTCCTGAATTTTTTTCCCTCTCTAACAATACAACGTCAGCCGCATAGGCGATAACCCTGAATGCCCCTACTCACAGCTTATCTAGCTGATCGTTTACGACCAAATCCCATAAGGTGTGGCGTGCTCCTATTTATCCTGCGCTGGATGGGGGCACTGCCATACTCAGCTCAATCGGGCCTTTCAGATATTGAAACAAAAACGAGAAGAGACTGATAGTCTGTAAATCGTGGCATAGAAGACTTCTGTCGACATTCACCATCACCACTCCCCAAGCCATTTACCTTCGAATAACGCAACTTTTTTCGACTGGGCAGGGCATAAAGCCGTCTGGTTCCGCGGACTTGAGAGGTTGGAAACATTGTGTGGCGTTAGCAAGGCGACACTTATCAAAGAGCTCGCTGAAACGGAGTCGTGATCTCGCATCCCCAAATGGCGGGCTCCGTCTGGACTGCTTTTGGTCTCTGAAGAAACAATTTTAATTTAAGTCTATACAAAAATACATACGAAAAAAAATATAATTTTACCGTATAATTTATGCTCGGCAACGGGTAAAAGAGCGCTCACAGAGGGCTAGTAGTCGCGCTGTTGATGATGCTACACCAAAGATTGGGCGAGTGACAAACGGCAAGCGATAATACCGGCAC
>NW_016183305.1:0-5607 GCF_001687245.7 Rhagoletis zephyria | reverse complement strand
TCCATGCATTTCGTGTTGCACAAATTTGCAATTTCACGCGAAATTCTCAAAGAAAAAACCGAACGCCAATTAATGTCACTCATACGCAGTGTAGAGCAGCGAGCAGTAAGCTACGAGTGTACTTTTGTAGTAGCTTAGCGACATTGGTGGCGACGACGATTATCTATGTATATCCTCCTATATTATATTGCATATGTATATTTATGTATGCATAGCTTTGTAATCATTTTGCCATATGCGTAGCTACTTTTTGTGTGCCATGCACGCTTGCGTGTGGTCCGCCATGCGATAAAAGTTTATTGGCAGTAGCAGCGATCAGAAGTATAAAACTTCAAAAACAACTAAAGTTAACAGTAAAATTGCTGTACCATATGTATGAGCGTGTGTGTGGGTGTTTGATAGTTGTGTGCGTTTTATGTATTTTGCAGCCAGCCAGTTACGCAACGTCAATTATTATGCGCGTTCTGCTCCAGATATGCCAATTGGAAACAAAAATCTGTAAATCTAGCATGCGATTGCTGGTTGCCAATGGCTGCAATATGTCGAAAATTTCTATAAACTACAGCAAAATAAAAAAAAAACACAAAATGGAAATGTTTACATCGAAGAGCATGAAGTTGCAACAAATTGCGCTAAATGCCAGTGGTTGCGCGTATGCATTTGAACATTTGAATTGATGTTATTTATTTCCTCTCTTTGTTTATCTATATATAGTACATACATGGATACGCATCAACATAATTTGAACATTTTGGCGCGCATCGATGAAAGGCAGCCAACAAAAAGTAAAAAAAAAAAACCAAAAAAAAAAAGTGGTTGCGGNGAAAATTTTGCTTCCGGAAACGTGCGGCTGCCATATAAAAAGTGGTATTGATTATATCTCCATATATATGTATTTTTGTATCTTGTCTGTATGCTTGAACTTTTGTATAAGTTTGTCGGTATGTATATACTTGCAACATGTTTACATGCTGCTGCTGCCACAGTTCGCTAGCGATGCATGACGTTGCTGCTGGTAGTGAATCTGTGGCAACTAATTATGGTGGCAACAAGTTAAACTATCGACCATTTATATTTTCTTTGCTGTTGTTGAAGTGACAAACAAACGAAAGAAAAGAAAAATAGTAGTAAAAAGCAAAAGCAGAAATGAAAGCAAAATTGTGTACAAGCAACATACATACATTGAGTAGTCACATAAAAAGTTCCAAGTGAGGACATGACATCGAAACTAGAATGGAGTTGCATATGCTGCTGTGGCTGCAGCTGTTGTGGCTATTTATTTTCGTACAGCGTGCGGTAAGGCATCCGGGTATCAAGTTGTTGCAGATATGTATGTATAATAAAATGTAGCGAAAATTAAACGAAAGAAAATAGCAACAAAAAATGTACTTTTGCAAAGTGTTTGGCCGTGCTTCTGCTATCATTTGTGGTGCGTATTGATGTTGCCACTAAAGATAGCAGCGATTAGTCACTTGAATTTATTACTTCAATTAAATGTTTCAAGCTAGTTGTAAGTTATTATTGTTTTTAGATAAAAAGTCGATTGATCCATTTCTTTCTTTCGATTAAATTATAACGACTAATCGATTTTTTTTCGTCGATTAGGTTAGTATTGACTAACTAATTTTTTTTCTGTTGATAAAATTATAATCGAATAATCTTTGTTTCCTTCTATTACCCTCACACTCACAATTTTTGTCGATTAAATCATAGTCGATTAATCAATTTTTTTTCTTTCGATTAATTTGTATTATCTCTATCGAAAAATTTAACTTTTTATACCATCCTTAGTTGTCTTACAAACAGCAGGAAAAACGGGGGCCCTTTTTTGCCTCTTTATTTTTTTGACTAATTGGTAATCGATTGTTTTTTCTTTCTATTAACTAATAATCAATCAGACAATATTTTTTTAAAGAAGTGGATATTTATTAGTTTTTTAACAGCCTAAGTTGTCTTACGAAGGCCACCAAAAACTGTAATGAATTGATAAGCCCTTGTTTCGCTTTAACTCTCATAACGTTGGATGACGTACGCAGTAGATAGTAGGTATGTATTACAGTAGATTATATACAGATGCCCTATTAGTCTGCAATGTCCTGTAAGGATACCTATTACTTTTATAAGCTTCTCCTTTCGGAGGTTAAACAAGTTTTGGTTTCTCTTATTGTTGTACCCTGCCAGTAGACTCTTTGCCTGGCATAGTCCTATTGAGGCACGCCTGTTTAGATTCTTTAGCGCGTTCCTCTGCTTCCTAAATAAGCTCTTCATTAAGAAGCATTAAGTTGCTCGTTGCACCAAAGGATTAGTGGTGATCTAATTTCCTATGAAAAGATATCCTTGAGCGCTGCCTGGCATCGATCAAATAATGATCCTCTCATTTCGGTATCCTCTATGCATATTTAGCACCGCACACATAAAAATGGCGTAAACCTTCGCCTGAAAAAATGCTCGGATATTTCCCCATAGAAATAGAGATCATAGTCCTGGGACAAAAGATTCCTTCCGGAGTTTTCGAGCCGTCTGTGTAATCTCCTCCCAAAGATATTGGTTCTCTCTTCTATATCATCTCTAGGAATTAGCGCTGGAGGGAGCGAGCATCCTAACGTTTCCATCTTCCCAGAGGATGATATTTCCTTTTCCAAATCTCTCTCTGGCAAAGCTTAGTAGAGTTCTTTTGGCAACCTGCTCTATGACTATATGAAGAGGCTCAAGTTCGAGCCAGAGTAGTTCTTGAAATCCAAGCTAACGCTCCATAGGTTACTATTGGTTTTACGATCATGGTGTATAGCCATCTTAATCTTAGGACATTGGAACAGCAACCCAAGTACTTTCCTGCGAGCCGCTTACACATCGCTAAAGCTTTCGTGGCCTTGGAAATAATCGCATCCACATGTTTCTCCCTTAGAAGTTTGGTGTCCCGGATCAGTCCTAGATACTGAACTTCTCTGGAGCCGCTGATCAAGACACCCCCAGCGTTATGCCCCTCATGCTCGGTAGAGCTCTTCTCCTAGTGAAAGGAATGATAACGGTTCAACCTGGATTTATGCAAAGCCCTAATTTGACGCAGAATTCTTTCGTTAATTTTAAATCCCCATGGTTTATGTTACAGAGGGTGCAAACCTTGGCAGCGGATGCCATTGTAAGAGAGAAGCTGAGGGAGTTCATCCACTGTAAGCTCCACAGAAGAGCAGAAACAACTCCTCCCTGAGGGCAACCTGTTTAGTTCTTAGTTGTATGCCGCAGTTCCCGACTTCGGTTTCAAAAATTCTAGTATGAGTCAGCTTGTCCACGCAACTACAGATGGCAGACTGCACATTTCTCCTCTCAAATGCCCAGCGAACACCTGAATGTGATGTGCCAGAAAGTTTGATCTTATATTGTTGTCTAATATCTTTTCCATTGCATTCCACACAAAGGTTTAGAAGGCTTCGCTAGTGAATAACCCCTTTTACCAACCATTGGAATAAAGATTACTCGCGCCCTCCTCTTTAAATCTGGAATATAATTTTCCACAAGATTTATTTTCGTGAAATTTCGTCCGCCGCGCAGTTCGGTAGCCAGCTCCTTTAGAAATTGTCTCCTTACTATTGCCACTTGCGGCGAACTTGCACAGAGAAGGAAAGAGTTTAATGGATACCTCCTTCGACCTCGGAAACTGGATCTTTTAGCGAGTTTCTGCTCCTACGCACAGAAAGAGGCAAGGGTGTGTAAACAAAAACATGATAACGTTTAGGCCGACCTCTTACTTTTTTCTAAAATGTTTATAGATCTTTCATTTATTTCTCAAGATTGTGTGGACACTTATGAGTCGGGCAATTTTGTTTGCCATTAAAGCGTTTATTTCAAGCACTTTACTTTGGCTTAATTGGTCACTTGAGAACGCAAGCCATAATATTAATGCTGTGGCGTTACGAATTCATGAAAATTTCCATTTTTCCATTTAACTTTTTTCGTAAATAGTACTTCTCATTTGTTTGCTTGCTGCTCACAGCGTAATGGCCCATAAAGTTTGCACATTCGTACTCACCCATTATTAACGTTTGTTATTGTGATTTAAGTAATTTTGAAGCGTAATTTTCGTGGAAATTTCACATTATGTTGCTTGCGAGGCGTCATTATTTACAGTTGTGGCAAATAACGACGAATGCCACTTGGCTGACAATTTGGTGTAAATTTTTATAGCTACAGTGTGTAACATAAAAAAAAGAGAACTTTTGATCAGACCATACCTGCATAGGTATTGTCTTGGAATTCACAAAATTGGAGACTTTCACGGAATGTCCCACCAGATCCCTTTTTTAACTACTGTATGAATCTACAGACATACTTTTCAATCCGATCTCCGATCTACCAATGAATGCATTTTAGTCTAAACCTTGTTTGGCTAGCGGACAAGACAGTAGGCCGATGTCAGTCCCAGGTAACCACTTTGTGCGGTTTAGGGAATACCAGCCAGTCAAGAATTCCAGCCTTCACCAAAGAAACAAAGCGTAGTTCATAAGTGGTCAAAGGTACTCCTACCAAGCTGTAGTTGATTACTGAACGCTGCCTCTATCGTCAATATTTTCTAACGGTAGACCCAGTAAACGCGCTATTTCGAAGGTATTAGACTATAGGGAAAGGGATGTGAGATGACTTGATTTGTGTGGACATCAGTCGAGGTTATTACATTGAGCATGCCTTGGTTGGATAAGCTGGGTTTACTGTGTAACCACAGAGAACTGCAGAGGTTTAACCGGCTTCAATATCCGAAACGGAGTTCTGCTAAAGTAAGGTGGTGTTTAGTCGCCGATGACGGCATTCAGTGGGCGAGAGTTGAAGAAGAAGGTTTTCATTGACTCTCAGTTAATGCGTCTTATGGCCTGTCTAAAGTTCGTCTAGTTCCTCGGATTGTGTAAATATGGCTGAATTTGGTTTTTTAGACGAGCCTGAAAGGAGTATTGGCTTCAAACTATACTAGAATCATCTCCTTGCTCAATGAAACCATCTCGAGGGTGGCCTCCCTAGCCGCAACCAGCCTTAATTTGAGGTTGATGGAGAATTTTCCAAAGACGACACGACAGTTCTGCTAAGTTTCGACCCGTTCGCGGAAGACTTAAGATGTCGTTCCTATTAGGTGGTGACTTTGACTCGCTCATTGCTGGAGGCCGTCGAGTCTCATCACTAGTTTTAAGGTCGCGCCTTCGGTGGAGTTGTATTATTTTTCTTGATTACGTGTACGGCTTTACTAATAACTTGTTCGACTTTTAAATTCTAAAAAAAAAAATATATATATCACGAGCCTTAAAATCAATAATGAAATTGCAATTGAAAACATAGGTTGCGGATGGAGTCTCCACCTGCAAGTTTACTCGACATTTTTGGCCGTCGATTATTTTTATTTGTTTGAGCACTCATTCGGCGCATTAAAAAAGAGGGACGTGAAGTGCAAAGCTTTTTGGGCCCACTGTACACTTGTAACTTCATTGCCATCTCAGGTGTTGTTGTTTCACTTTTGCTTTTGCAGCTGTCAGTGCTGTTACGGCTACTGTATGCTGTTGCTGTCGCTTTGAGACGTTCAAGCTGCTGCCTGTTGCTGCTGCTAAACATCACTTTCTCATTAATTTG
>NW_016183304.1:0-5608 GCF_001687245.7 Rhagoletis zephyria | reverse complement strand
CACTAGCCATTTCACTGGCCATTTCATTCTCTTCGGAGTTTTTGAGTCCGAGAACCCAGAAGAGAGCGGTGTTGACGTATCTAATTGAGGTCAGGGCTTAAACGTTGGGCAAATACTCTGTGGATTTCAGACACCTGACGAATTTCTCTCTTAGAATGACCTGGTTTTAAGGAGAAAGATGTAAACACAAACTCTAACGCTGTATCGCAGAGGGCTCCGAGCGCAAGTGTGTCCTGCATGGACGACCATTTCAACCTAGGACTTTATATGGCTATTTATTGACGTAATTTTCTTCACTCAAGAGTAAGCTTCCACTTTTCTCATGAGCAAATAGAGTTATACAAAATGTCTTGTGTAGTTTACGATTTTAGCATACAGTTTTTTTTTTGCATCTAAAAAGCAAACACAACTGCTTTGCAATTTTTTATTTCATGACAATCCCCAACACTCAACATTTTATTTCATTTTTATTCTTACGATGCCCTAAAAAATACAAAAAACGTGTATGTATATACAAAGGTACGAGTATTAGATAGAAATATTTCTTTTTGCATGAATGAACCAAATGTCAGAAACTCAGAACGTGGAAAAATTTACAGTCTGCGGGTTTGCATACTATATACATACATTTAGTATGTCGATATATATTCAAACATATGTACATGGGTAAGGGATAAGTAGAACACACACACATATGTATTTCTGACCTCAAATGTTCAACTCAATTAAACCCAAAATTTAACCTTCAGCCATCCAAGGAATACGAATTAAGTATTCGAGCGTTCAAACCAACTTTGTTAAGATAGTTTGCGAGCGAGCGCATCAAATAAGTTGTCGGCAACTGCCAACTGCCAACCAAACCAACTAAGTAGCAACTGAAAACCAAAAAAAAAAAAGTAAAAAAAAAATTACATTTCTCGAGCGCATCAAACGAACTGCCAGCGCACATTAACTTTACGCCCAAAATAATTTCAAGCAATTTTCACCAGCCAAAAATGCGGCCACATCAATACCTGAGAAATGAAGGCAACAAATAAAAATATGTATAGAAACTAACTACACAACTTTGATACGACATGGGTACCTAACTACGAGTATATATAAATGTTTGGCAATTTTTTGGACCACAACTTCAGCAACAACAACAAAGTAAGAAATAGCACTAACCCAAAATTGCTGCCTTTTTTCGGGAGTGTGTCGGTTGTTGTTTTATTGTTGGCCACAGCTCACTCGAAACTAACGGCTGTGGCATTAGTTTTACTACATTTAGATAGTAATCTAAGGTTTGTTTTCTTGTGCACAATTTGTGTTGTTTTTGTTTTGTGTTTTTGTGTGTGTGTGTGTGTGTTATTGTTAGCTACTCTACATCCTTTATGTCTTATTGTTATTGCGATTAGTGTCGTTTAACTTGTTTTATATTTATTTTCACATATTTTTAACATTTTATTTTCTTCAAAATGTATACAAAAGCAAAAAAAAAAAAAATATCACAGGCGCACAGTGCTTTCCTTCCATATAAAATGTGGACAAAAAAAGAATTATGGACGGATTTAAATGAAAATTCGCTTCTTAGTAAAATTGAGGACGCTAAATTCAAAAATGCAATTTGCTTTGGATAACTTTCACAATTTCACTGTAAATGCAGTTTGAAGTTGATAAGTTGGGTTCTTGTGGCATTTACATATGTAGGTATGTACATATAGTTAGTTTTATTTTCAGAAGTGAGGTGTCAAATGCCAGTTTTTGTTTTTTTTTAAGGGTTGCCACCTGTTTCAAATTAAAAAAAAAAATTATTTAATAAGTTAAATGAATTAGATATTACCATATGGGTACCAATTGAAATTTTGTACTTCTAAACGACACGTAGAAGGGTTGCCACATGTTTAAAAAACCAAATTCACTTTAATTAAGGGAATAAGGTAACTGAAGTATGTATATCAATTGGGGTATCAGACAAAAGAAAAAATTGGACATATTAAACAAGAAATAAGTGAAGAGTAAAAACATTACTGAGTTAATTTACGAGTCCAGTAATTTAAAAGGAATGTAATCAGAACAAATCACTGATTAACAATGTATGTATTTGTAATAAAATAACAAATACGATATCGTAAACCTTTGGTTTGACACAATTATTATTTTAGTTTAACTAAATTTGACTTTACAAATAGGTGGCAACCCGCTTCGTAATATTTGCAAGCTAAACCTTCGTCTGACTCCCATATGGTGATATCTAACTATTTCAATAACCTAATTCCTTTAATTCAAATGGAATTTAATTTTTTAAACAGGTGGCAACACTCTACATGCAGTTAAAAAATAAACCCTTATGTATGAAACACATTTCGCTTGATACCCATCTCTTAATAATTCATTTAAACTATTAAAAAATTAAAATTTCAATTTTTAACAGGTGGCAACTCTTTAAAAAAAATTTAACCTTATTGTCTACAGGTCAAGCTTTTAATCTGACACTTCATTTTTTCATTTAACGCATTTTTACATATATTGTTTAATAATTCCATTAAAATTAACCATTTTTTGAAATTTTTATAAAAAAGAATTGTTTTTCTGGAATACCGCAGGTACACCCTGCACAATTTAGTGGCTTCCTGGCGGCATATAATTTATTTTATAGCAAAATTTCTGTTTGATTCATTTAGTGGATAAATTACCTTTAAAAAATACCAAACAAGTTCACATTGCAGACAACGAATCTTTCGATTTTTGCCCACTTATGCGGCACTGTGAGGCGTCTGCTTAGTGAACTTACTTGCCACACAAATCAAGAGATTTTCTATTATGAGGAGGCAACAATTATAACAGCTAACAAAATAATAATATGTAATGAAAAAAGTGAAAAATATGAAAAAAAAGGCGAGCGAAAAAGAGTTGAAAAAGGAACGGCATGCGCTACATAAGGGGACCAAGTGACTATATACCAATGTGTATAAGTACTTACATTAATACAAGTTTGTATGTTTGTGAGCATTTGTTTGTGCGACTTTTTATGTTGCAGTCACTATAAAAACGCGCTCCGTTAGCGCGCTGGTTTCAACAGCAGCAGCTGTGGCAGCAGGCACCTACATAAATATGTAGCAGGCAAGCCATGAGCGTCGGCCTTTACAGGTTCTTTGTTAGCGAGGCACTAAAGAACTTAAAACTAATTAGTCGTCATCAGCTATAATACAGGAACATACTCATCGACATTAACCCAGTACGGAAAGAAACTAGTTTAAACCCACCACAACTAGTGGAAGATTTGACTTTCTTCCTTGGAACGAAGTGTTGACTTTAACATGGCGATTTCCTAGGCATCAGTCAATTATCCGACTCTGCATTTGATTTCAACTACTTTAAAATGCATTTCTTTTAAACCAACTTAAAGTGTCCGCATTTGGTTTATCTCAATGAGGCTGCTAGGTGATTATACATACATCAATTTGAAGTTAGTTGCTACATAAGTAGAAATAAATTAATTTTTCTGAGTAAATTGGCAGAGCTACGTCGTACTGGGAATATATACTGTGTACATACATACATACATACATATATATGCATGAGTGTATAAGAACACAGCGACAGCGTCCCAAATGGTAACAGCCGCTTGAACAGCATTAATATTACTAGCAACGACAGCAATAACAATAACAAAATAAAATGGCTAATACACATCTAATGCTGCTACCAAAAAGAGCAGATGTATGTATGTATGTACATACATGTGATTGTAGGTATGTGTGTTTCAGAGGCGGTTGCCGTAACTCCTTTTGGGGGAGGATATGTTCTCTTTTTTTGACATTTTATTGAGAAATGTTTTAATTTAGATAGCGTAGGAATATAAATTGTAACATTTCATTTGAATCCCTGACATGCATAAATCAACTGAAGTAATTAGAAAAGGTTACTTTTATGTGAAGCATTTCATTTGATCTTCAAGACGATAGTTTGCGCCAACATCTGCTCTGTTGATTCTGCGTAATCGAATCAAACAAGAGGCCATTGGCGATCTTTAATGATAACTAGGTATTTAACTAGCAAATTATGGGCAACTTATGATGGGATAGCAAACCGACAGCAAGATTTTGTTGTTGGAATCCAGTCAAAAAATTTTCGGCGCCTATTTACCAGGTGAAAGAAAAATTTTTGTTTTTGCTAAATGTAAGTAAACAGTCGAAATTTCGCGCCTATATATAAAGATAGTAGCCTCATCACAAGGACGACTCAAAGACACTAGCCGGAATAGGTCCGGGGTTCTTCACACCCAGAACGAAGATCAGGCATTTTTCTATGGTTAAATATCCGAGCATATTTCAGGCGCAAGTTTACGCCAGCTGGCTGTGCGCAAAACGGAATTAACCTAAAATGGAGGTTCCGGCGCTCAAACTAAGCAACTGAATTCCCTTGGCAAGCACAATACTATCCCGCTAACATGGATACCAGGTCACAAGGGTAAAGAGGGAGTGGGATAATGGAATTGCAATGCTATACCATTAAGAACAGCTCAGGTAGGAGAGAACCGCATCGAAGTGCCTTAAATTACATAGCTCAGTAGGGCTGCGCTCAGGAGAGAGTTTATTGGGAGGAGGGGTTTTGCGAGTGGATCAGGAAAACATACAGAGAGAGTAAAAGCCTAGGTCCCTTGGCCACATCTTGAGCACATTTACTCTCTACTCATGAAAGCTTCATTGAGCTTTTTGAGAGATTTAGGCATAGATATAGTGTTGTGAAGAGTAGGGGGCATAATAGGTCACTAGGTCACCGCGCATACCTCATATTATTATCTGTTCATCTAACCTGATGAATTTATGTATATACCATCACTTAAAAACTTGTTTGGATGTTGTTCGGGGTAAGATCGAACCTTAGTGCTACCGGATGAAAGCATACACCTCTAACCATCTCTAATAGTATGATTTCCTGTGCGGAAGGGTTTTCCGGAATTTGCTCGATGCTCTTCGCCTCTTCTTATCGGCCATATAGCAACGTCGAAAGTTGTTGAAAGGATAACTAATTCGACTTCCATTTCCCCCAGAAAGCAGTGTGCATTAATATTGCCTATAACTGGAGTGTAATTTAAATTGACTTGGACTTCTTTTCATTGAAATTCGGCCAGAATTTTCCTATACTGCGGAACGGGTGCCATTGACTAGCGCTGGCGCCTTTTAACCGAAGGTGCTTTTTTGGCTCTACATATGTAGACCACATTAAACTAGTTTAATCGGATAACTTCGTCGCGTGGTGGAACAAACAGATAAGCAGTTGAAGAGATACCAAAAAGTTGCTCCAATTGGAATCAGTTAAGACCTTGGAAATACCCCTAATCATTGGGTTGTTGTGATGGTAGATGATTTATCAGGCAAAGCAGTTCCTGTAAGCACCGAATTCAGATTACGAGGTTTTAGCTATAATTTTACATCAAACTACGGGTACTCCGGAATTTTAAAACGCTTTGTGTTCATTCAAGACATAATCGATCATTGGAAGATTGTACGAAGTGTAATTTTTGCAGCCGTAAGTTAATTTACGCATTAAGCAAAATTAGATGGAAGAGGGTAGTTTACTACGAGGAACTCGCCATTAATCTCGAATTAGTAGTCGACGTAAA
>NW_016183302.1:0-5608 GCF_001687245.7 Rhagoletis zephyria | reverse complement strand
TTTCGAATCAGTATGTGGGGTCATCCCTGGAAGATCAATCGATTTCAAAAATTCCGTTGGATAGTTAACTGATTCGTCTTCTTCCACAACGGTGTTTATCGACGCATATGTTATTGTTTAAGCGACTTATGCATTTCCCGCTTAAACAAAGAACAGCCAACACACAGACCCACTTGTTTTTAAAGGCACTTCGCTCGTGTTTAATTGGGTATGCATTTTTTACGCAATTCTCAAATACCTATTCGCTGAACTTAGTGAAGTGATAAGTCGCTGGCATTTTCAGCTATGGTCAACGCTAACCCAGCTTGGCTATCACACGGTGCTTTGAGCATCACCCACACTCCACTCCCGGAGTAATTTTTGGCATGGTATTAAGCTACTGCTTACAAACCACACTGGGGCTCTGCACGAATGCATCCCTGGATAAATCCCAGCTCATTTCCCAGCAGCCTAAGGCAGCTAGAGCATGACTCCTCCAATGGAGTCCCACAATGAATACACGGTGAAACGGTCACATCTTGCGCTACCGCTTCATCAGCCTACCCGCATATCTCTCTCTCTCTCTCTCTTTCTCTCTCGCATATCAGGTATATGCAAGAATGATAGAATACAAGATTGCGCCAATCGAGCTGAGAGCAACTGGCCGTGACGTTAAAATATACCAGAATGAGAGAGCAAGACGATCTCGACAAGGAAAAGAAGAAGCATCGCACAATAGGCAGTGTTGCCAAGTTTTGAATTTGAAAAAGCACCAAATTTTTATTGGTGTATTTTATGGACTTTATATGAATACATAATTTTATTGTAAGGATGCCGATTCAAATTAATAAAAATCAATGTTTCTTGCACAACGGTCGATTTCTTCTGGCATGATTGAAGGTGCTGCACATATTTCGTTGTCGCTTATGATTGTCACTGTGCCAAGAATTTGTTTAAATTTTTGTAAAATTGCTTACCACACTTACGATTGCTATAAATTTTGCTTCCATTTTTTTAAGATTTTCTAATTTGATGTCTTCAAACTAAAAACAAAAGCACCAAAAACGCACCAAGCACCAAACTCAACAATTTTTGCGTTTTGAATACTCACTAAATTTGGTGCGAAAAGCATCAAGTTGGCAACAGTGAATGTAAACAAAAGTATTTTATGACGTCAGCGATTGGGTGGATGCTGTCAAATCGACGAAGAGAGAGTTAGCGGTCCGCGAATGGCGCGACCTTTATTTTCTGGATCGTGTGGTATATGAAGTGAGTGGCTGACTTCATGTGAACCTATAAACCATACGGACTCATTGAGCTCGATACACAAACACTCGCAAAGGTAATCCCTACCTCCTCATCTACCCTAACTCGACCACAACTCTAAACCTGCGCTCGAATCGTCACATACGATATCGGATTACTCGTCACGTAAAAACAAATTTTTCAGATTATGACGTACGTGAACGTAGTCGTTGTCTCATTCAGCTTATACTGCCTGACGTATCACGTAATTTTCTTTCGTATGGTTTTCGATCGGTGAACGGATGTTACGATTTGAGTCCTGGTCTCCCGCTCTCCCTCAGCTAAACAGTTGTCACTTTGAATGCCGGATTGAATAACATTAGTGGTGTTCACCAAAGTGAGCAAGTGGCCTGGCAGTCTGGTAAAAGAGCAGACCAGCTCAAGCAACGACTGTTGTCAATACCACTCTTATTTAGTTGATAGACATCCTTATTCTTCGCAGCAGGAATAGCTCGTTCACTGAGCCTGTAATACATTTTCTTAATTAAGAAACATTCTTTCCATCAATTCTCCTTTTGATGTTCCTTAGTTACAAAAATTATCAGGCAATACAATTCGTCTTAATATCTCGTTAGCTGGCAGCTTTCCGTTCCCAATGTCCAGTACTTGTCGCGAAAATCCCTTGGCTGCAGTGTATATATGTATGTTCGTCTAGCCACAATGTTGACTATTTCAGGTAAGCATTTATCTAGTATTAATCAAGAAATTACAGGCAATGTTTGCGTAAAATCTCCTGAGGGCAATATCAATACATTCCCGAATGGTTGGACGTTTCCATGCAAATCCCGCGACAATGGATCAAGGACCTCAAGCAATTTTTTATGTGCCATCGTGCACTGATCTCAAATAATTAGTTTAAATTTTTGTACTACTTTTTCCATACCGGATGTTCTGGAAATATTGCAAGTAGGAGTTTCGATGATTTATACGTTCAATGGCAGCTTAAGAGAGGAATTAACAATGTTTCCACCTGGTAGCAAATCCGGGCGAAGCGATAGCTAAGGTTATGTAATTGTTTGAACGAACCGTTGCCATAAATAATCAATCTTATTTGGCGCTGTAAACGCCTAAGCCATTTTGGTCGAGGTCGACAAAGAACGCCAATCGTTTCTCTCTGTGCCAACTGACGACAATGGGAAATGCCCCGTGAAGCCAAGTTCTTATCCACTTAGTCTCTCCCTCTTCCTCTGCTACCACCAGCGGATTGCGAGTTTAATACTTTCAGAACTGGAACGTCGCTTCCCATTCGAACGACGTGGCCAAGCCAGCGGAGCCGCTGTATTTTCATTCGATACACTATGATAGGTGTTCCAATTATAACGTTGCGGAATATTAATCAGCTAAAACTCCACAACATTACGCGACTCGCAGTTAAGAAATTGATGAAGAACGTAGTGTAAGTAAAGATTTTTACGTGGCCTTTCAAAGGTGAAGAATTCCCATGATTCCGACNATGCAGATTGGTTCTTAGATGTTGCGTGTTCCCGTGTCGGCAAACCAGATATCTTTGATATCAATGCAGAGAATGGAAACACGACGAATATTGTGTGCACACAAGTACTTATTACAAAGTCAAACTCATATGAAACGTATGCTTTGTTTCGTTAATAATTTATCATCCATGTAACAGGAATATGCCACAGCAAAGCATGGCAGGGTATAGCTAGTTTATACATATATTGCTTGGAAGCGGCAGAGCTGAAATGCGCAATGGGTTCGCTCATACATGTATATGTATTCAAAATTACATACATATGTATCTAGGTACGCGTACCCGTCATGAGTCGCTTTATTTCTTTTTCCCCTTCCCTTAACTACTTATATCTTCCTTCTCACTCATGTGACATTTTCAGTTTTAAAAATTTCACTCTCCATTTTTGCGATACCGCCGCTCAAAATGTATTCAACAAAGTGTGATTGAATTTGATATTGCTCTCAGAAAAACCATCCTATAAAGTCAAATTGAAAAAATTTTGTATGAGTTTTGAATCGATTGGTTTGTATTTTTTGGCACAATAGTACCTTAAAAGAGAGCCTACCTGAGTTGTCAATCACACCTTGTTTAATACACCTTGCCGCCGCCTAAGAAGTTTCACTTCAAAGACGCGTATTCAAAAAAATGTTATGAGTTCACTGAGGGAAATAACGCATTGTAAACTTGAATATCTTTTATTTGATTATCGTTTTAAAATGTTCGTGTTTGAAAATAATACTTTCATAACACGCACAGGTGGTGTTGATTCAAAGTCAACATTTGAATGCACATTTACATGTCTGGATGTAGCTGAGTGCGCGAAGATGCTTGACACAATTTGCTAATTTCCAGAGGGTCAGGGTTCAAATCCCATCACAGGCAGCATGGAATTTAAATATTTTTTTTTACTTAATTATGAAAAAGTAATCGGTAAGTGCAAAGCGCTTCATTTTATATGAGCGTATTTGAATTAAATATTTCTATACTAAATACAAAAATGTGTATACTTAAACGTATTACGTGTTGGGTTGGTGCTCTTTCATATGCGTATTTTTTTAATTTAGCAGTCTTTTTTAATTCTAAACTTCTTTCTCTCAGAGCACCGCTTTAATTTGTGAAATAGTTACATCTCGAGATAGTTGAACTTTGCACATGCAATAGTTGATGATTAGTATATGTACCTAAATACGTTCAAAATGAGGTGCACAGAGTTTTACAATTATATTAAGGAAAAGACAGAAGTTTTGAAACAAGTTCACAGCAACGAAAAATACGACTGATATTTTAATGTTACCTTGTACTTAAATTTTTTTCTTTCATGAATCCTAGAGTACTTATAAGTACACTGCCGTACAAAATTATTGGCTCGGATGCTTTTTCATCAGATCACAATTTCTAACCAGAGCTTTTAGAAAAATTTTGAAAATGTAGCTTTTGAGCCAGTTAATAAAGTGCAAGTCTGAAGTTGCCAGCATATTTCGTTGATTTTTAACATTTATTTTTTTTTGCTGACAGTGTCTTCAATATAAAAAGAATTATCGAACATAGTTTGTATGGAAGAAACTCTCAGTGAAAACAATACCAAAAATCAATTAAAATTTGATAGGCTGCAAAACTTCATTTTCAAAATTTTTATAAAAAGTCTGATTAGGATGTTTCAAATTTGTTGAATTTTCCTGAGTTTACCACAAAGTGTAGAAATTTTATGTTTATGTTTTTTGATATATTTAGTATAAGCTGTATTTTTATAAAGAATAAAAAACGGTTCATGCATTGTGGAAAATTCCCTGTGCTTCAGTTGTGATAAGTGGTTTTGTTTTGTTGTAGTACGGGGTAATGAACTCATGATCGCATGATTTTATGCTTTTGTTTTCGTCTGTCATAATAAAGTCGGTTAAGCGGTTTCGGAGATTAGCGTAAACGAACACAGTACCATGGGATTTTTATACCCGAGCGCACTTGTGCACAAGGGTATATTAATTTTGTTCACATAACGGTTGTTTGTAACAGCCAAAACGAATCGAGATAGATATAGACAAATGTATACATAAATGATCAGGATGAAAAAAGAAATCGATTAAGCCATGTCTGTCTGTCCGTCCGTCCGTCCGTCTGTCCGTCTGTCCGTCTGTCCGTGTACACGATAACTCGAGCAAAAATTGAGATATCTCAACGAAATTTGGTATGTAGGTTTCCCTTAATCCAAGGTAGGTTGGTATTGAAAATGGGCGAAATCGGACTTTAACCACGCCCACTTCCCATATAACGGTAATTTCCAGAAATACGAAAACTGCGATATTTTAGTAACTACTGAAGATAATTCACTCAAAATTGATATTTACAATAATTTTTAGACGAAAAATAAGAATATTATAAATTTTTGGAAAATGGGCGTAGCCACGCCCACTTATGGTTACATGTGTATATCTTGGTAACCGCTGCACCAATTTCTTCCAAACTTGGCACAGTTGTTGGCCTTGGTACAGCATACTAAATGGCTCAAAATTTAAAAAATCGGACAATAACCACGCCCACATCTCATATATCGGTAATTTAGAGAAATACAAAATCTTCGATAAATCAGTAAATATTAAAGCTAATTTATTCAAAATTGATGCTTGCAACAATTCTTTACCAAGAAATACGTTTATGGTAAAATTTTGGAAAATGGGCGTGGCACCGCCCACTTATGATTACATATATGTATATAGGTAACCGTTCTACCAATTTGTACCAAACTCGGTATTTTTATTTTGCTTGCCACATAAAAGCAAAACTTTGAAAATTATTGAAATCGGGCCAAAATTACGGCCGCTTTTCTTATAACGGTAAATTTCAGAAATGCTTGAA
>NW_016183301.1:0-5608 GCF_001687245.7 Rhagoletis zephyria | reverse complement strand
TGCAAAACTCAGGAAAATTCATTAAATTTGCACACTTATTTGCAATTTTTTATTTAGATTTTTCTAGGTATGCAGTTTTATAGCCCATGCAAATTTAGTACAACAAAGTGCAAGTTTGAAGTCACTAGAAAATCGCATGGATTTTTGGTAATTTTTTTTCACGAAAGTTCTTCCGTACAAAGTAATTCGACAATTATTTTTTGTATGGAGAAAATGAGCAACACCTTCCACTAAAAAATTGCCAAAAATTAACGCGATTTTCTAGCAACTTTAAACTTGCACTTTGTTATACTAAATTTGCATGGGCTATAAAACTGCATACTTTGAATTTTTTTTTTAAATCTGAATAAAAAGTTGCAAATTAGTGTGCAAATTTAAAGAATTTTCCTGAGTTTTGCACAAAGTTTAGAGATTTTGTTATTACGTTTTCTGGTGAAAAATGAACTATATTTTTATAAAAAATTATCGAAAATAAATTACAGTAAAAAACTTTGCATATATGGCGAAAAATTCACTGTGCCAATACTTTTGTTCGTCACTGTATGTATGTATGTATCTATGTACATACAAACAGGCATCGCATTTACATCGCTCGTTTGCTGGAAGAGTTTCATAATTAAAAAGTAATATTAATAAATAAAGACTAATACACATGTAATAAAAAATATATGATAATTAAGAAAGCAATAAAGCTAAATTAAACATAAATCAGGTTCTTATGCAGTTGGTCATAATTGTCAGTTAAAGTAGAAATCAGTAGAATAGCAATAAAAATGAATTATTCGCTTATCAGATACCATCGACAGACATGGATTATGTCACTCGTCAGTACAGCAGGGTTGCCACTAAAGACACTTAAACTCGATCTTGTTTCTAATACGCAGCTCATGGTCTTGAGGATAGATTCTGATGTGCTCAACATTTGACCCGCCTGCGGAGAGTAACCCCCCATGATTCGACACACCTCTTCGCAGGCCCTCACCCTCTGGTCCAACCCAGTCGGAGTGCCACATTTCCTGGCACTCCCTTTAGTGGAGCTTGAACAAAACGACTAAGAGACAACTCGTCTAGGCAGGGCTATGTACAGGGCTACAACAACAACATGTTTCTTTCGATATAAACCACAGATCCTTACCCTGTGCCACTTTTGGAGCCTTCATTCAAGATTCTACAATGTGTAAGTTCCGGCTTAGTTTTGTGGGTAAGTCAGCACTCAGTCTCTGGTAACTTAACATTGTAGTATCTCATCAGCAAAGGCAACAGTGGTGTACTAACCTGTATCATTGAAAAGTTATGGGCATCGAGATCTCGGCTTCCAGCAATTTTCGCTTCACACCTTAGAGATGGGCGCGTGACTTATTTTGGATAACGTTCTAAACCGAAGCTTTGAAAATTAAGCACAGTCACGTACGTTCACGAAGTCGGATTTTTAAACACACACACATCACGCACGCTCTTCTATGCTGGCGGATGTTTCATCGAAAGATAAGTTGGTACAAATTCTACACCACAGATTAAAGATTGGAACTACTTTCTTCGTTAAAGGCCCTTAAACTATATACATAGAAAAGAAATATATAGCAAAACTGGATCAATACTTTTAAACTAAAATTGGTTGCGTGAAGGTGGTAGGGATTACTCTAATTTCCATATACAATACAGTCAAACGGGAAACTTTTTCTGTTACCAGTCATCAACATTTTCTTTGAAAGGCCTTCCGAAAATTCCGAGTATTTAAAAAATGTTTGATTAACTCAAAAATATCACTCACACAAATTTTCGTAGATTCCGTGATTTTTTATAAAATCAGGTCACGTTCACGCGCATAAAATTCGTCACACATTGATTTAAAGTCGTGAATTCAGGGTTCAAAAATAAGCAAGTACAATGATTTTTTTGTTTGATTTTGCTCAAAAATTTCATAACTACACGAATATATGTATGCATATACTTACATATACATATATATAATAAAAATAATTGTTTTTCAGAAATTACACCTGAAACACACAAATTACAAATTGAGTTAAAAAAATAAATGGTAACCAAATTTTTCAAATCCTTTTGGTATTTTTTCATTATTGACCAGCGTATTCAAATGCTGTTGGTTCGATTCCCATCACCTCCAACATTTTGAAATTTGTTGCACTGTGTTATTAGTAAAATTTTCACTAGAACTATTTTAATTTAATTCGATGATTCGACAAACGTTTCATTAACGTCGAATTCTAGATTATTGTTTTGTTTAAAAGAAAAGCAAATGTTGGAAATACATACTCGTATTCAAAGTTTTTCAAAATACTTGAAGGAAGTGATGTTGCTTCTCTTATTTCAAATTTGAAGAGCTGGACTTAGCGAATTTTCGCTCTAAACTGGCGCTATGACGTTTGTACATCTGAGTATACATAGAAGGGTATGGTTTTAAAGTTTTATAACATTTATTATTCAGATCGCGCTTTAAGAGTCTGATATTCTATTTTTAAGAAACACTTCAATGTGTGCTTAAATTTATGTATTTATTTGCCTTCAAGTAAATACATATTTATTACGTACATATATGCATTAAAGAATACATATTTTATTATCATATATGTACATATTTATGTAAATATTCATACATATATAAACATAAATACATAGAATGTATAAGTAAATATGTATGTATGTATTTACTTATGAAAGTACTTTACATATATGTACAAATCTGTGTTCATATGGAAAAGTAGCTTATGCCGAAAGGCTGGCTTTAGTATAATGCGGCATTCCCTTTATTCTTTAAACGACAAGGAATTTTTTGATGAGACTTAATAAGAATATTGACTTGCTAGTATCGGAACTACTTCTTGCACTTCTTGGTAAAGGTGCTAGTTTTATCATTTCTCGTTTATATTCAATGAAAAGAAAATTTGCCAAGAAGCTCCGAAAATTCGATAAAGCCAAAATAGTACGAAATCTTTTAATAAAGATTGAATCCCTCTGATTGGATGGAGTTTTGCTTTGCTTTAAGTAGGCAAAATGTTGTATTCGAAGCTTTGCTCAATGCTTGAAGATAATGGCTATAAGAAGTTTTTCCCTCTCTTGTACAATTTTTAAATTGGAACTTTTCAACTTTTCACTCAAGCTAGCGATATGTACATATACATATATATACATATATGCATTAGTAGGGTTGTTGCGAATATTCGCAATCGCGTTCGCAACCGCGGAGCTTCCGCATTAATTTTAACATTCGCATTCGCTTTCGCATTCGCAATAATCAATGCGGAGCACCGATAAAACGTATATCTGCAAAACGAAATGACAAATTGTAGCCAATTTTTTTTTTGCCGCCATTGGTTCCTTTCTTTATTATGATTTTTTTTGGACCAATCTTAAAAAAGTTACTAGACATAAAGAAGAAAGTGTGCACTGTAATTTTAAACCAAATTGTCGTGATTTATTTTTAACGTGTATTCGTTTCAATTAATTCAAATGGGGCTCTTTGGGGAATTTATTTTTAGCAAAAATTTAAAAAAAAACAGTAATTTTATTTACTTGTCGGGCAATAATTTTTTCATAGGGAAATATGTACATTGGATCCTTGGCTAAAAGCCTATGTGGTAAAACTGCCCCTACGTCTCCCTTCTTTGCCATTTAATGTTAAAGATTAAGCTCCTAGAATAAGGATTTCCAGCAGAAGTGATCAACATCTAGCTATAAACAGAATCGATGCTCAAATAATTAAAAAGCTATTGGTCTGATCTTTAATTAGGTAAGAATGGGAAATGTGCTTTTGCTCGGTTGGTTAAGGTCGTTGAAACGACTAAGGCTTACATCACCATCATCCAAGAAATTCGATGGGCGGGGTACGGTGGAGTGCTGTCGTTCATCCCGGTGGATGAGCGTCTCGTTACAAGATTTTTTAACACCTAGCTCATTTGCACTAGCACACGTCTCGAAATAGGAGCAAGGCGAGGTATCAAAGGATATCTTCTATGACCTCTTGGAGCACATATACTGGCGCTGCCCTCGTCACGATACATGGCTGTCCCTGGATTGAGAAACCAAATAGCGGCGAATCAGTTGAACTTTATTGGAGTAGGTTGACTTTGCCCATCGATGATACGGGTTCGATTCCTGCTGAAGTCTAGAGAAAGAAGTCTAATGACAAGATGTGGTAATTTCCAAAATAGCAGCTATAACTTCTACCGCTTAGACTTTGTTGATTTTTCCATTTCCATTTTTCATAGCAAACAAAAAGTGTGTTACAAAGCGCAGTAACATTGTTACAACCAAATTCATAATGTTGTAAGAGAAGGAACGCACTCTGCCAGTGTTTTAGACGTACGTACACCTTGAGGGCCAAACATCGACTCGGGCTAGATATACATAGCTGCTGAAAATAAAAAAGCTGCTGGAGCAGACAGCTTACCATCTGAGCTATTCAAGTACGGTGGCGAGGAGTTGATAAGAAGCAAGGATCAATCTTCTAAGCGTAGTTTACAGACCTTATCGAGCGTATTGTGTGATAGACTGAAGTCCAGAAGCGCAATGTGGATACCAAATTTGGTTCAGATCGGTCGAATAGTTTTTGAGATACATATATATGACATAAGTGGGCGGTGCCACCCCCATTTTCCTAAAATTTCATGAACAATAACTTTTTTGCTAAAGAGCGATTGTATATGTATATCAATATTGAATAAATACCCTGCAAGACAGCTGAGTATCAAATGAGTACTAATTTTATCATTATCACTAATTACAAAAGTGTTTATTAAAGTACTCAGGCGATAGGAAAAATCAGAGCACTTTTCCCTTGTCGTTGTAGTTTTTTTTTTTTATCTCTTCTTACTAATTGCAAACTTTGATGAACGAAAAATATATCTGCTCTGCTCTAAAAACTACAAAACAGCTGATTTTTGTTTTTATAAACACATCAGTGCTAATAAATAAAGTACTAATTTTTGTCATTATAAACTCCTCAGAACTAAAGCTGATGTCACATAAAACTTTTGCTTCACTTTACGTGACAGATTCGCTTTGACAGATAAGATGAATTGTATGAAAAAGCACAGAGTATGCCACATAGATCCTTGAAGCTGCAGCGCGAAGCGGAAAGATGGCCAACTCCCATCTTTTTTCCGGTTTAATATTTATTTTGTGTCGTCCAAATTCGAGTTTTCATGCAGAAACATAAAGCTTAATAACATTGCTGATATTTGTAAAGCAAAATATATAAAATCCACAGCAATTTTGGCGAGTAAAAAAGCAATACAAAATTGTTTTCTTAGCGTTCATTGTGGCATACCTTTTGCGTCTGGCGCTTTGCTGGCAAAGTTATAAATGTCACGCAAAGCTTCAAAGTTTTATCTGGCATCAGCTTAATAATCAAACCAAGGCGAATTTATATAAGGTGGTGTTGTTTCATCAGCTGTGAGTAGCGTTTGATTGTCAAAATTTTGTATNTTCGGCGAAGAATAGCTGAAATTTGACAATGGCCCGCTAAAATCAAAAACAAAATACAAGTAATTGTTGTATTTGTTGAATCGATACCACCTTATATATCAAGGCGAATTAATATTAGGTGGTGTTACTAGCTCAGCTGATTTTGTGTATGTGTTTCGCC
>NW_016183300.1:0-5609 GCF_001687245.7 Rhagoletis zephyria | reverse complement strand
TAGAAAAACTTGCAGTTTGCATTGCTAAAAACCAAACGAGTTCAAACACATAAGCACGCAAGTACATACGATGTACGGAAAAAGCTTAAGGCTGCATTTTTCCTTGCTTACGCGCAATCAGTGGTGGGCGTAAAAATGTACGCAACTCAGAGTTTAAAAAGTGTTTGGGTACTTTTTTTTAACAAAATGGGTATTCAGTTTGAAATTTATCGATATTAATGATGTTATCGGTTATGAAACCCACAATGACTTAAATAGGTATATATCACGACAAAGAAATCGATAAAAATATCGATAAATATATAAGATGTCCGATACATTTCGCGGTAAAACTTAAATAAACTCATTTAATTAAATATTACTTGAAGATGAAGCTATCGATAACGATTCAAACTATATTTCTAAATCGGTTGTGGACACAGCTTGCCGGCGGGCAAAGCTTTTTCAAGCTTTCTGTACTAAATATATACAAAGCCGATGCTCACCATCGCTCTACATCCGTCGGAAAAACTAAAACGTTTTTTTTCTATTAATATATCGACAAATACATCGATAGAAAAATCGATTATACATATATGTATATAAACTATCGACAAATGAATAGTTAAAATCACCCATGCATCACAATTGCATCCAAATATATATTGAAAATCTCGATAAATATATCGAAAAAATCGATATAAATAATTATTCATCGATAAAAATGCTTAGCAGAATTTCGATAAAAATATCTATAACCAACTGTCTCATTTAAGTAGAAAATTCTTTCAAAGTAAAATTTCGACTTGCATGTCAAATAGTCATCGATAAATCCCAAGGGTCTTTAACGCACCTTTAATTACCAAATCTTGTCAAATAGTTTTTAAATACAATACAATTTTAGAAGATACATATTTACAACAATCTGCCATATAACTTTTTTACATACAAAAAAGAAAATGATAAACTTTAGCTACAGCTGTCGCCATGAACCTTTCATAAAAAATAAACAAATTAAAACTCCTTCATATAAATTTACATACGATCGAGACAGTTTTCTAAAACGCAACATGTAGACATGTACATATGTATGCTTAAACCACTAACAGCTCATAAACTTAAGAAACACCACCTATGAATACATAAAAACATACATACATACATATTTACAATATATGGAAACAAGTGAGCTTAGACGTAACTTTTCTCAAAAATTCACAAGTAAAGCCAATACTCCAAAGCTTCTGCATAAAATAGAAGAATAACTAAGTACGAAAGAAGTTTGTCAGCTAAAACTTCACTTAACACTAACAGCACAAAAGGTACGAGTAAGCACTGGCAAACCAAAGAAATAAATGGAGTAAAAAAAGAAGAAGAAAATGTGAAAATAGTTTTACGTCCGAAAATTGCAAATCCTCGCCAGCCTTCACACATGTGCAGGCATACACGTACGCTGGGTAAGTAATGGGCATTGTTGCCGACTAACTCCGTCGTACTTATGGACGGGCCAACAACTTACCGTTGAAAAGCAGGTTAGGTAGCCAACTTTAACTTTCTAAAGTTGCTTTACTTTTCTTGCCTAAGCAAGTCAAACACTTTGGTTAGCTGCGCAGTAGCTTAGACACTGGTAGGTATGTATGTATATAGTATGTAGCTAGTATTAGTTAGGCAGTTACAACTGTATGCAATAAACTTGGACAAGTCATGCAATGACAAGTGTAGGTAGTAAAGTGCCGGAGCGGAGTGTTGCCATAGTGGTTGCTAGAGCATTGGAAAAAGTACTCAGCCAACTTTTAAAGTCAGCCCCTCCGTTTCACAAATGTGTTTTCTTGCATGGGTTTTCATTTGCAATTTTATGTGGGAAAAATGTCATCAAATTTAAATAAATATAAACAAAGGATTTAGTTTACCTGACTTATTTGACAGTTTAAATGGCAGTGAGTCAGGGAGGCCAGTTGGAAATTTTTTGGCACTATGCCAAAGCAGGAATGAAGAGTTCAGAAAGAAGACCCACTCGGAGCAGAGACAGCGATTTTCAGTTTGCGTATAGCAGAAAGTACTCAAGGGAATAAGGATTTAGTTTCCCATGGAAGTGGCAAGGCATCGTACTATGGCGACATCTGAGTTTGAGTAATCAGCAGTACTGCCTATACAGAGAACTTACGTACGACCATTGAATGCATTAGTTTGGCAATAAAAAATAGGAAAAAAAAGAAAATTACATAGTTGCCACCTGTTTGAAAATTTCAGTTTGAGTAAATTTATAAATTAAAGTAAATAAATAAAGTGCCAAAAGAAAGACTTTGAGATAGCTGACAGCCGAAAAAACTTTTGTGCAAGGATGCCACCTGTTTGAAAATTCTAATTTAATATAATTGAAAGGATAGATTAAAAACTGAAATATGGGTATCAACTCAAAGAGAGTTAGGTAAGTTTACTTCCGTAAATATTTTTGAGCAGGGTTGCCTCCTGTTTGAAAATTTCTTTTTAATTAAACCGATCAAACAAATGAAATATTTACAAAACGGTTATAAAACTTAAGAGATTTCAGAAAGTTTACTTTCGAAGATACTTTTGATGCGTGTTGCCACCTTTTATTATTTGAATGAAAAATAAAAATTTATTCTTCATTTGAAATTACAGATGAATACAAATTTATTCGTTATGTGAAATTTCTGCTGAGGAATGAAAATTGATTCGCCTTTCGAAATGACAAATCTATGCTTCATCCGAAATTACTTGAATGACAAATACTTAAAAAATTATGCGGTTTTTGATGCGATGATGAATGAAAATTTATTCGTCATTCAAACACAGGAAAATTATAAGTAAAATTTTATTTTTTTTATTTGAATAAAAATTCTAAATAAACCCTGAACTTCATTGTTTCAAAAAAATAAAAAATTAAGAGAACGGACCCTGGAAATCAATATCATGACTCCGTGGGCAAACATTTTCATAATCCCTCTTTAAAAAATATATTAATCCTTTTGTCGAATGGTACCTAAGAACCATTCTAAGGTTAACACAAAATATTTGCACAATTTAAGTAATTTTTGTTACACAATTTCAACACCCGAAGATACCTTATTTGCCAAAGCTGCCATTCTTCTCATTAAGATCTTAGCGAAATAATTTCCTACTAGGCCAAAAGAAAATTCGCTAAACACTAAACACGTTGTTTGAATGCTGCTGGCTGCTGTTGATGTGTACGAAGTTAATTTCCTGCAAAAAAATCCATGTGGCATACACTCACACACAAGCACTCACTCGCAGTGCTGCATTGGATTCCTTCATTCCACGCTCACAGTCGCATTGTCCCTCGCCAAAAGTTTGCGGCTTTTTGTTTGGTTTTATGCTTAACTTTCTCCATTTTTGTTGCAGAAAGCGGAATAAGCCGAATTTCTGTCGCTTTTAGCCCCCGCCGACAGATATTGCTGCAACTCTCCCACTCCCAGCCGCTCTTCAGCTTCGTTACATATCCTTTTTATTTCTTTATCTCGTCTCTCGTAACCTTTATTCATTTTGCTTTTTGATGCTGGTTGCCATCGCGTTATGTCAAGCAAAACTTCGTGGGTGACTGCAACTGAACTTCACATGTACCGTTAGCAGTATTGCAGCTGACTTTTTGCATTAGCACAAGAGCCAAAGTTGCACATTGCCATACTCAACAGCTCAACTCAACGGTTGAGTGCCTCAATTGTAGCAGGAGTTGTGCTGGAATAGTAGCAACAGCGGTATGACAATCTACATACATACCTGATTGCCTGCCAGTGTCTGCGAGTGTGTTGCACATTGCGGGCGTAGGTAAAGGGGCGCCACCACCGACACCCACTGAACTTCGCATAGTCAGCAGGCGCTCGCAGTCATACTTGAGGCGCACGTGCACCGATTGCGACACACTTCAAGAATGCAGTAGAGCCCTGCATATGTATGTATGTCTGTGTGTGTGCGTAAATCTTAAGTAAGAGATAATGGGTGCATTTTATCCCCATGCTCACTTTAATTTTTTGCAACATTTTTTATGTTGTCACCCCCCCGCTGCAGCTGCGGCGCATAGTCTCAGAAGATTTGCTCGAATTTCGATTTATTTCATTCGCACTCTTTGCGCCCGCATAGTTTTGGCACTCTCCCCCACCCACAGCTTCACGTATGTAAGTTTCTTTTGAGTCACTCGACAAAACTTCTGACATGTTGAGAGCAATAGCTTTTTTCTTTCCGGCTTTCTGCCGCTCATTGCAGTACAACATTGCAACAACTTGCCACTTTCCGCTTACCCATATTGACATTTTCATTTTCAACCGCACACACTGCCAATTCAATTTATTCATGTGTGTGTGTGTGGAAGTGTTGTTGTTTCCTTTGTATACTTTCATGGTCTCAACATTAATAGTATTGAGCAAAACTTTCTAATGGCTAAAGGTGGAAGTTTGAAGTTGGTTTTGTGCAAATTCAATGTGTTGTAAGCGTATTTGAATTTATTTTGAGGTTATGTTGTGTAACTTGTTTATGTTAAATTTTATTGGTTTTAGTGGTGGGGTAAAATTTTGCTTCGGTACTCGTATTAGCATTGACGTTCCAGTTAAGACTTTAACAGCTGTGAGTTTACACTAAAAGTTGATGATGACGAAATTTAAAAACTAACGATACGATAAATAGAAAAACAGTCAACATAAAATTACTATCGTTATCGATAAATTGTAGAACCGATGACAATATCGATAAGGATTCTTTTTTTTAACGATAAATATGTCGAACGCTTAACAATGTCGATAATGAAATATTTTTCGATAACTCATACCGATAATGATTTCGATTGCCAGATGTCTCATTACCAAGTACTCCCGAGCAAACTGGCAGCCAGCCAACATAATTTAGTCGAGACTTGCATTGCCGAACTGGTTTGCTTTGGTGGTTAGAGGGCTGACCAATGCCCAAAGTGCAACCTGGCTGTCAGTGCAGATACGTAAATTCCTTCCCCCCATTTATTTGCCATTACGTAGTCCGTGGACTTCAGGATTGCAACTACCTCAGCTTGGAAGAAAGAAGTATATTCCCTAAAATAAACGTAAAGTGTATCTCCATTATCTTCGATAAAGACCTCAGATCCTGACCGAGTGTCAATTTTGGAGTCATCTGTAAAGATTTGACACGGTGTGAGCTCGGGCTCAATGCTGAAATTAAACCAGCATTCAGCCTAAGGGAACTCAACATTATAGAATCTCTTCAATAAATCTAATGGTGGCGCACTATGCTGTGTCATTGAAAACACACAAGAGCTCAGATCTCTGCCGCCAGCAATTTCCACTCCACTTAGTGTTATACGAACATCCGTTTCTTTTCACTTTGCATGTGACCTTTAAGGCTTCCCCACGTATGAGGCCACAAAGTGACGGCAAGTGTTGAAATCTGTCAAGAGCAGCGCCAGGTGTTTTAGAGAAAGCTAAAGTCTAGCACACTAAAATGGTTCCTTGAAGTTTAGCAAGCATATTTTCCACGCTATTGATTGAGAGTCTGCTCCACCCTACCTCTGACGCATAGCTGATTATGAGTCCGACACATAGGGATATTAATCCAGAGGATTCCCTTTGGTGACAACACCCAAGTTTTGACAAAGATCTGCTTATATT